>NC_047118.1:56753824-56763824 GCF_902500255.1 Thalassophryne amazonica
GCTGGAAACCATTCAAAAAATTTATCTGGCTTTCAGTGAAAATTTTACGGGCTTCACAGAGATTAAGGAGTGTTACTACAGCTTTAAGGACTGCCCACAATGGCGCACCACCACATCAAACCACCACATCATTTCTAAACGGATCGCTGTGTGGAGCCGGGACCGTCGTGTGCAAGTTGGGACAAGCCCAGCTCTCCACAATTTCTCTTATACTCAGTCGAATGGTAAGCACTGAAAGCCGAGATAGGCTTGTCCCAACTTGTCCTTTAACACTCCGAAAGGGAGGTGTTCCTTTGTCTCGCTTCGTCAGCGAATCGGTCGTGATGCGCGAAGCCTCTGCGCGGCTTTCCATGACAAAATCTCTTGTTAAAAGTGAAATCTGCCGGAAAATGGCTGATATCCAGCTCTTGTGATAACCAGAGAAATTGCACACGACGGTCCCAGCTCCACACAGTGATCCATTTAGAAATGATGTGGTGGTTTCTGCCTCTCGATGGCGGCTCGGAGCGCGGCGTGCCGTGCGCCATTGTGGGCAGTCCTTAAAGCTGTAGTAACACTCCTTATTCTCTGTGAAGCCCGTAAAATTTTCACCAAAAGCCAGATAAATTTTTCGAATGGTTTCCAGCGGCCTGTCTCTAACAGTTTCTGAAAAAATTCTGATGGAAAAAAAGCACAAATCATTCCGCTATTTCCTCACAATGAAACAACGACGAGAGGGGTGGACCAGTGCTCACTCAAAGCCTGCCCACAGGCGAATGACGCAACAGACAGGCGTGGAAAAACCCACGCATGCGCACGAAGGTTCAAGCTTGGCTGACGTAAAAACATATGAATCAAATCCATATATTTTTTGCATAAAATAAAAAGGTCAGATTCTTTTCTCACAGACCTTGTGTGTATATATATATATTTACACACACACACACACAAACTTCAGATGCTGCATTCCCCACAAATGAGATTTTCCAGGAGAATGCAAATTCAGTAAGAATTTTCTGTTGTTGCTTGTTTTTTAAAGATCCACTTCATCACCAATTCCTCACAGGTTCCACTAAGCTAAAGAGAGAAGAAGGGAAACATTTTAACACATATGTAGATCACTGAAATTTAACACCAACTCATCCTCAAACTAAAAACCATTTCTCCACAATCACATAACCTCCAGCCTCTTCTGCTGGTTGGTAGAGGCAGGTATGATGTAGACTGCAGTCAAGAATCACAAATCTCATCACTGCACATTTATAGCGGAAAAATAATCACCACCTGCCATGAAAATGAATCAGAAAGGCACTTAAGAAGAGAGACTGCAATCCATGTGATGTCATAAGGCCACCATTTTGAAGATTAAAGGAAATCCTGCTGTACAATGCTGACTAAAATAGTATCGGACCTTTTTATTTTTTTCAAAAACCATATGGATATGAATCACGTGTGATTGCATCAGCCAAGCTTGAACCTTCGTGCGCATGCGTGAGTTTTTTCACGCCTGTCGGTTGCTTCATTCGCCTGTGAGCAGGCTTTGTGTGAGCAGTGGTCCACCCCTCTTGTCGGATTTTTATTGCGAATAAATGTCTTAACGATTTGGAGCTTTGCTGCATCAATTTTATCCAGAAACTGTGAGAGACCTCCAGATGGACACCATTCGGAAAATTCTGTTGGCTTTCAGGGATGATTTTATGGGGATTACACAGATTAAGGAGTGCTCCAGCCGGTTTAAAGACCACCCACAGCTGATGAGAGCGCGCCGTGCTCTGGGTGCCGATCGACAGGCTGAATCAACCAGATCATTTCCAACGTGAAGGCTTTGTTGATCCGGGACGTCATCTGACTTCCACAAAAAAAGGCAGAAGACGTGGACATCAGCACTTTTTCGGCACATTCCACTTTTAAAGGAGTTTTTTCATGGAAAGAAAAGCGGACGGATGCGCCACCGTGCCGTTCATGGCGGGGGACAAAACCACCTCCATGTTGGTCTCACGGGACGGCTTTGAGATGGCTTTCAGACGGCTGTCGGTGGGTTTTCAGGCCTGTGACTAACCGAGAAATTATGGATGAGCCTGGACATGCCAGAACATGTCCTGTGAGGCTTCATCACGGCGTTGTTTGCGCAATGTGGCTCCACTGCGACGCGCGGAATTCCTCCGCACGTCTGTCTCAATGTGCCGAAAAAGTGCTGATGGCCTTTTTTTGTGGAAGTCAGACGACGTCTCGGATCAACAAAGCCTTCACGTTGGAAATGATCTGGTTGATTCAGCCTGTCGATTGGCGCTCGGAGCGCGACGTGTTCTCAGCAGCTGTGAGCGGTCTTTAAACCGGCTGGAGCACTCCTTAATCTGTGTAATCCCCATAAAATCGTCCCTGAAAGCCAACAGAATTTTCCGAATGGTGTCCACCTGGAGGACTCTCACAGTTTCTGGAAAAAACTGATGCAGCAAAGCTCCAAATCGTTCAGACATTTATTTGCAATAAAAATCCGACAAGAGGGGTGGACCACTGCTCACACAAAGCCTGCTCACAGGCGAATGACGCAACCGCATGCGCACGAAGGTTCTAGCTTGGCTGATGCAATCACACGATTCAAATCCATATGGTTTTTGAAAAAAATAAAAAGGGCCAATACTTTTCTGACACACCTCGTACTTGTCCTTTTCAAGTTTTCTCAGAGACAATAAATTTCTGCAGTTGAGAAAAGCGGCTATCCAGTCTGATTTTTCATGCTCTTGTCAGCTGTATGTCACACAGCAACACACTGAAAACGTCCACAGACCTTCATATACTCAGAATACACTGGGAACCTTTGCACTTTGATTACTTGCACAATGCCCATTGAGGGGGGGGGAAAAAAAATGGAGGTACATATAAATGTCAAAGGATGATTAAAATAACTAGACTGAAGGCAACTTCTAACTTCTATTAAAAACAACCCCACTGAAATAATCATTGCACAATGTCAGTGTAAAAGAGGAGCAACCTGGATAATTTTATTTATACAGAGAGAGAGAGAGAGAGAGAGAGAGAGAGAGAGAGAGAGAGAGAGAGAGAGAGAGAGAGAGAGAGAGAGAGAGAGAGAGAGAGAGAGAGAGAGAGAGAGAGAGAGAGAGAGAGAGAGAGAGAGAGAGAGAGAGAGAGAGAGAGAGAGAGAAAAAAAAATATGGAATCACTCAATTCTGAGGAAAAAATTATGGAATCATGAAAAACAAAAGAACGCTCCAACACATCACTAGTATTTTGTTGCACCAGCTCTGGCTTTTATAACAGCTTGCAGTCTGAGGCATGGACTTAATGAGTGACAAACAGTACTCTTCATCAATCTGGCTCCAACTTTCTCTGATTGCTGTTGCCAGATCAGCTTTGCAGGTTGGAGCCTTGTCATGGACCATTTTCTTCAACTTCCACCAAAGATTTTCAATTGGATTAAGATCCGGACTATTTGCAGGCCATGACATTGACCCTATGTGTCTTTTTGCAAGGAATGTTTTCACAGTTTTTGCTCTATGGCAAGATGCATTATCATCTTGAAAAATGATTTCATCATCCCCAAACATCCTTTCAATTGATGGGATAAGAAAAGTGTCCAAAATATCAACGTAAACTTGTGCGTTTATTGATAATGTAGGGTATTTATAAGACCCTTGTGAATACAGTAAAGTAAATCTGTAAGCCTAAATTTGTAATTCAGCGGAGAAATCTTCGTTTAAAAATGACAAATTTGCAGCTCAAATTTAGCCCTCTGTGAAAACAGTTTGTACAGCTGTATCATTTCCATGACATCAGGGACAAGACGACGCGCTCCCGCCTTCAGTCCGATCCCGCATTGAAATTGATTTTATCTGTTAGTAATGTTACTTATACACGTCCTGGTTTCAACATCCAAAAGTAAGCTGCAATGAATGTGAGATACAGATCTGTGTGCTCAGATCAGCAACGACATTGACAGCGGGCGCCGTTCTTCCTCTCCCACTCTCTGCCTCCGCTGCGCTTATTAAGTCTGCGGGCTCGTTAACGATCTCGTTAATCGCCGACGCGGGCCACTCACACCACCCGTGTCTGCTTTGCAGCCGGCATCACCTCTCTGTCTACTGAATGGAGCTGCAGCACACTTGGCACAAGTCCTGAGATTACGCTCGCTGTTTTAATGTGAAGCGGCTGGTACACCTGTTGCTGCAAGGACAGACTTCTTGCTGCAAAATCCACAGCATCACATGTCTCGGCAATCGGAGCCCCAGAGCTCCATGGACACAGAGAGGTTTATATATTTTTAATGACCTGGATTCTTTGCGGGTCTCGCCTCCATATCCCGCGATGGTACCAGAGGCGAAAGACAGTAGATTTTCATTGCGACACCACTCAAACGGGCGTATGAAAAAGTCCCCCAAAATAGTTTAAGCACAAATAAAAGAAATGTGTACTCACCAAACGTGCCGCAAGACAATTTGAAGTTTAAAAAAAAGTAGATCCTTCCGTATAAGACAAGTAAAAGGTGCAGATGCAAACTGACGTAAATCCACAAATTACAACTGGCGCAATGCATGCTGGGAGAGGGTCTTGTCTGTGACGTTTCGGCAGCATCCATGATGAGAGGGACAATTTGCGGAGGGCTAAATGTTAGCTGTAAATTTGTTATTGTCAAATTAAGATTTCGCCGTTGAATGACAGATCTGGGCTTGCAGATTTACTTTACTACATTCAGAAGGATCTCATGTGTAAATGTAAATCATTTTTTGTTTAAAAAAATCTGACTGCATTTTTTTCAATGCAGGTCTCCTTTAAAGCCAGAAAGTTGCCATTTGAAATGACTTTAGTTTTGTGTCATGTCTGTGATCTGATTTTTTCTACAAAATTAAACAACTGAATGAACATCCTCCGAGGCCGGTGATTCCATAATTATTGCCAGGGTTTGTATTTTTGATGAGTTCTTTAACCCAATCACATTTGCACCTGTGAGGCTCGCATTCACCAATTTTAAATTCTAAAACCCAGGGGGCTGTTGGTCCCCCATGGCACCTGCTAAAACATGCTCAACAGTTTACTCCGTACAGAGTGCCATACTGTTTGTATTTCTTCAAAATGGATATCAAGGCCAAAACATATTCAGTGACTTGGAAATGTTCATGGCTCCATCCCCTGACTTCACTGAAGAAAGGTGGCAATAAAACTGATTTACAGGTATTATACCAAGGCATTTTATTATTTATGCAACCCATCATCTTGACTTTTATATTTTTAATTAATTTATATCAAGATGCAGAGATTTGCTTTCAGTTTGTGCTTAAGGAAGATAATTTCAGATGTTTTTTATGTTTTGTATTTGAAATGGCATAAAAACTAAAATGTATGAAATACCAAAAGTTCCAATACTTTTGGAGGGCACTATAATGCCAACAAAAATATCCCAATAAAACTGATAAAGTCACAATATTATAGTTGATGGTATTTTAAGACCATGTTGTGCCACTGATGGTGCCGTAAGGGATCACGTCTGAGCTGTAATCGCTACAGACTGCCCACAGCAGATCGACATACAGGTGAACTGTGAATTCAGAGTTCACATAGGTGTGATTTTTGTGTCATGGCAACTTGTTTTTAAAGTGATAACTGCTTATTGTGATGCATTTGAGGAAAAAAAAAAATGAGCGGACGGGCAGCGCGTGCACATCAGAACGCAGCCTGTTAAAAACACTGTGTGGGTGTGTGGAGCTTCTCTACATTGGTTTCCTCAAAAGCCACATTGATAAATCTGTGTGCCCTGTTGATGAACAGATGACAACTGATCAAATCAGATGACAATCTGTTGTGTGGGCCGCCAGAAGAGGAGGTACTGCTGGCCCACCACCAGTGGGCGCCCTGCCTAAAGTGCGGGCTTCAGGCACGAGAGGGCGCTGCCGCCACGGACACAGCCGGGGTGACAGCTGTCACTCATTATCTCTTGACAGCTGTCACCCATCTACTCAACATCATCTCACTCCATAAAGACCAGACGTAAACTCCACCTCGTTGCCGAGATATCGTACTTCGTTGGAGGTAATATTCTCAGCCATTTGTGTCACAACATATCTGTATATTGTGAGTGTTTGCAGGAGTACCGGTCCCTCTATCCGTGGAGGCTGAGTGAGTGCAGGACGGCACTCTTTTCCCCTGAGGAATCACTGCGGTACTCTGCAACATATTGAGTGAGAGGTGGAGGTGGCATTCCCACCGTTGTTGTTACTGGGTGTACACACACCCACACTTGACTGTCTTTGTTTCTCGCCAGCAGTACCAGATCCGACAGTCGGGGACGGTGATCACCTGGGAATTCGGGACTTGGCGGCTCCAGTATTCACCAGGTTCGGTGGCGGCGGAAATCGTGTGGTTCCGGCTCTTCTCAGGACAGACGTCTTCTATCCTCGAGCCTGCCCACACGTCACCTTTGTGGATTGACTGTAATCATATTCTGAGATTGTCTGTATGTTCGTTGTGCATCTTCACAACATTAAATTGTTAATTTTTGGCTCATCTATTGACCGTTCATTGGCGCCCCCTGTTGTGGGTCCGTGTCACTACACTTTCACAACAGGATATCTCGGCCAGCGTCATGGACTCCGAGGGGCGTCACCCGGCTGTTGAACGACCAATGGGAGAGCAGGGAGCGCAGGCGTCTGCAGGAGACGTGATTGGTGAGCTGCAGCACATTCTCACCGCCTTTACGGCTCGGTTGGATCAAATGACCGAGCAAAACATCCTCCTGAACCGCAGGGTGGAGGCTCTCTCCGCGCAGGTGGCGGCGAGCGCTCAGGGCGCTGCTGCAGCTCCTCCTCCTGCCGACCCTGTGCAGGATAAGAACGTTCCAGTGGTGGTTCAACAACCCCTCCCACCATCCCCTGAAGCATACATAAGCCCTCCTGAGCCGTACGGAGGTTGTGTGGAGACGTGCGCGGACTTTCTCATGCAGTGTTCGCTCGTCTTCGCACAACGTCCCGTCATGTACGTGTCAGATGCTAGTAAAATAGCTTATGTGATTGCTCTGCTTCGGGGTAAGGCACGCGCCTGGGCTACGGCGCTCTGGGAACAGAACTCACGGTTGTTATCAGCATACACTGGGTTTGTGGGAGAGTTCAGAACAGTGTTTGATCACCCTAACAGAGGAGAAACCGCTTCAACAATGCTGCTGTCAACGCGACAGCGGCGCCGGTGCGCAGCCGAATATGCAGTCGACTTCCGCATCGCGGCTGCGAGGTCAGGCTGGAATAACGTTGCGCTCCGCGCCGCCTTCACGAACGGACTGTCATCGGTCCTGAAGGGGCATCTGGTAGCTAAGGAGGAACAGCGGGATTTAGATGGGCTTATCAATCTCGTAATACGGTTAGACAATCGGTTGGAGGAACGCCGTCGGGAGCGAGGCGAAGGACGTGGCCGGATACGCGCCGCCCCTCTCCCTTCCGGGTTCGAAAAGGGGCCGCCCTCCCCACGCTCCACAGCCGCAGCGCTCCGTGGGGCAACAGCTCCCCCTGCTGACGTTGTTAGGGAAACGCACAGGGCCAAAATGAGGAGGCTAGTCCGCGGGGAGTGTTTTCTCTGCAGCTCAAAGGAGCACACACAGAAAAACTGCCCCAAACGGCCACAACAACAACCGCCCTCAGAGACTGGGCTAAGGGGGGGGGTCATAACATTCACGTGGGACACACACAGATTGCCACACGACTCCCAGTTACAATCCTGAGCGGGGATTTAACCCTTCAAGCCCCAGCACTGGTGGACACGGGGTCAGAAGGGAATTTGCTAGACAGCAGATGGGCAAGGGAGGTAGGGCTCCCTCTGGTGGCGCTTCCTTCGCCATTGCAGGTGCGGGCACTAGATGGCACCCTCCTCCCTTTAATCACACACAAGACACAACCAGTAACTCTGGTGGTGTCTGGAAACCACCGGGAGGAGATTGAGTTTTTTGTAACTCCTACCTCCCGCGTGATTTTGGGCTTCCCATGGATGTTGAAGCACAATCCCCGGATAGATTGGCCGTCTGGGGTGGTGGCTCAGTGGAGCGAAACCTGCCATCAGGTGTGTTTAGGATCCTCGGTTCCTCCCGGTTTACAGGCTAAGGAGGAGGTCAAAGTCCCTCCCAATCTGACGGCAGTGCCGGTTGAGTACCACGATCTTGCTGACATCTTCAGCAAGGATCTGGCACTCACCCTTCCCCCGCACCGTCCGTACGATTGTGCCATTGATTTGGTTCCAGGCGCTGAGTTCCCGTCCAGCAGGCTGTACAACCTCTCACGACCTGAGCGCGAATCAATGGAGACCTACATCCGGGACTCATTAGCTGCCGGGCTGATCCGGAACTCCACCTCCCCGATGGGGGCAGGTTTCTTTTTTGTGGGCAAGAAAGATGGCGGACTCCGTCCATGCACTGATTACAGGGGGCTGAATGAGATTACGGTTCGCAACCAATACCCGTTGCCATTGTTGGATTCCGTGTTCACCCCCCTGCATGGAGCCAAAATCTTTACTAAGCTGGATCTTAGAAATGCGTATCACCTGGTTCGGATCCGGAAGGGAGACGAATGGAAGACAGTATTTAACACCCTGTTAGGTCACTTTGAGTACCTGGTCATGCCGTTCGGCCTAACCAACGCCCCTGCGACGTTCCAAGCCTTGGTTAACGACGTCTTGCGGGACTTCCTGCACCGATTCGTCTTCGTATATCTGGACGATATTCTCATCTTTTCTCCAGATCCTGAGACCCATGTCCAGCATGTACGTCAGGTCCTGCAGCGGTTGTTATATATATCGTATATATATATATCGTACTTCGTTGGAGGTAATATTCTCAGCCATTTGTGTCACAACATATCTGTATATTGTGAGTGTTTGCAGGAGTACCGGTCCATCTATCCGTGGAGGCTGAGTGAGTGCAGGACGGCACTCTTTTCCCCTCAGGAATCACTGCGGTACTCTGCAACATATTGAGTGAGAGGTGGAGGTGGCATTCCCACCATTGTTGTTACTGGGTGTACACACACCCACACTTGACTGTCTTTGTTCTTCGCCAGCAGTACCAGATCCGACAGTCGGGGACGGAGATCACCTGGGAATTCGGGACTTGGCGGCTCCAGTATTCACCAGGTTCGGTGGCGGCGGAAATCGTGTGGTTCCGGCTCTTCTCAGGACAGACGTCTTCTATCCTCGAGCCTGCCCACACGTCACCTTTGTGGATTGACTGTAATCATATTCTGAGATTGTCTGTATGTTCGTTGTGCATCTTCACAACATTAAATTATTAATTTTTGGCTCATCTATTGACCGTTCATTTGCGCCCCCTGTTGTGGGTCTGTGTCACTACACTTTCACAACAACAATCAACCCAATAAAGCTGTTTTATGATTAGTCAGTTAAAACTGATTCACACGCATGCTTCCTCTTGCGTAGTCTGCGAGCAAGCAGTGTTCGCTGCTGCAGGGATCAACAGTGTGTGCGTTTAAAAAAAAAAAATGCTATGTTACACACACACACACACACACACACACACACACACACACACACACACACACACACACACACACACAACCCCTGGCAATAATTATGGAATCACCGGCCTCGGAGGATGTTCATTCAGTTGTTTAATTTTGTAGAAAAAAAGCAGATCACAGACATGACACAAAATTAGAGTCATTTCAAATGGCAACTTTCTGGCTTTAAGAAACACTATAAGAAATCAAGAAAAAAAAAATTGTGGCAGTCAGTAATGGTTACTTTTTTAGACCAAGCAGAGGGGAAAAAATATGGACTCCCCAAAACTAACACCTGCATCAAATCAGATCTGCTCATTAGTCTGCATCTAAAAAGGAGTGATCACACCTTGGAGAGCTGTTGCACCAAGTGGACTGACATGAATCATGGCTCCAACACGAGAGATGTCAATTGAAACAAAAGAGAGTAAATCATCACGCAATGTTGCAAAAGATGTTGGTTGTTCACAGTCAGCTGTGTCTAAACTCTGGACCAAATACAAACAACATGGGAAGGT
>NC_047118.1:57111324-57183824 GCF_902500255.1 Thalassophryne amazonica
GAAAAAGAGAGCTTTAAATCAGAAGTGCCTGACTCCGTGGTATAACTCACAAACTCGCAGCTTAAAGCAGATAACCCGTAAGTTGGAGAGGAAATGGCGTCTCACTAATTTAGAAGATCTTCACTTAGCCTGGAAAAAGAGTCTGTTGCTCTATAAAAAAGCCCTCCGTAAAGCTAGGACATCTTACTACTCATCACTAATTGAAGAAAATAAGAACAACCCCAGGTTTCTTTTCAGCACTGTAGCCAGGCTGACAAAGAGTCAGAGCTCTATTGAGCCAAGTATTCCTTTAACTTTAACTAGTAATGACTTCATGACTTTCTTTGCTAATAAAATTTTAACTATTAGAGAAAAAATGACTCATAACCATCCCAAAGACGTATCGTTATCTTTGGGTGCTTTCAGTGATGCCGGTATTTGGTTAGACTCTTTCTCTCTGATTGTTCTGTCTGAGTTATTTTCATTAGTTACTTCCTCCAAACCATCAACATGTCTATTAGACCCCATTCCTACCAGGCTGCTCAAGGAAGCCCTACCATTATTTAATGCTTCGATCTTAAATATGATCAATCTATCTTTATTAGTTGGCTATGTACCACAGGCTTTTAAGGTGGCAGTAATTAAACCATTACTTAAAAAGCCATCACTTTTTTAAGCTATATTAGCTAATTATAGGCCAATCTCCAACCTTCCTTTTCTCTCAAAAATTCTTGAAAGGGTAGTTGTAAAACAGCTAACTGATCATCTGCAGAGGAATGGTCTATTTGAAGAGTTTCAGTCAGGTTTTAGAATTCATCATAGTACAGAAACAGCATTAGTGAAGGTTACAAATGATCTTCTTATGGCCTCAGACAGTGGACTCATCTCTGTGCTTGTTCTGTTAGACCTCAGTGCTGCTTTTGATACTGTTGACCATAAAATTTTATTACAGAGATTAGAGCATGCCATAGGTATTAAAGGCACTGCGCTGCGGTGGTTTGAATCATATTTATCTAATAGATTACAATTTGTTCATGTAAATGGGGAATCTTCTTCATTGACTTAGGTTAATTATGGAGTTCCACAAGGTTCTGTGCTAGGACTAATTTTATTCACTTTATACATGTTTCCCTTAGGCAGTATTATTAGACGGCATTGCTTAAATTTTCATTGTTACGCAGATGATACCCAGCTTTATCTATCCATGAAGCCAGAGGACACACACCAATTAGCTAAACTGCAGGATTGTCTTACAGACATAAAGACATGGATGACCTCTAATTTTCTGCTTTTAAACTCAGATAAAACTGAAGTTATTGTACTTGGCCCCACAAATCTTAGAAACATGGTGTCTAACCAGATCCTTACTCTGGATGGCATTACCCTGACCTCTAGTAATACTGTGAGAAATCTTGGAGTCATTTTTGATCAGGTTTTGTCATTCAATGCGCATATTAAACAAATATGTAGGACTGCTTTTTTGCATTTGCACAATATCTCTAAAATTAGAAAGGTCTTGTCTCAGAGTGATGCTAAAAAACTAATTCATGCATTTATTTCCTCTAGGCTGGACTATTGTAATTCATTATTATCAGGTTGTCCTAAAAGTTCCCTGAAAAGCCTTCAGTTAATTCAAAATGCTGCAGCTAGAGTACTGACGGGGACTAGAAGGAGAGAGCATATTTCACCCATATTGGCCTCTCTTCATTGGCTTCCTGTTAATTCTAGAATAGAATTTAAAATTCTTCTTCTTACTTATAAGGTTTTGAATAATCAGGTCCCATCTTATCTTAGGGACCTCATAGTACCATATCACCCAATAGAGTGCTTTGCTCTCAGACTGCAGGCTTACTTGTAGTTCCTAGGGTTTGTAAGAGTAGAATGGGAGGCAGAGCCTTCAGCTTTCAGGCTCCTCTCCTGTGGAACCAGCTCCCAATTCAGATCAGGGAGACAGACACCCTCTCTACTTTTAAGATTAGGCTTAAAACTTTCCTTTTTGCTAAAGCTTGTAGTTAGGGCTGGATCAGGTGACCCTGAACCATCCCTTAGTTATGCTGCTATAGACTTAGACTGCTGGGGGGTTCCCATGATGCACTGAGTGTTTCTTTCTCTTTTTGCTCTGTATGCACCACTCTGCATTTAATCATTAGTGATTGATCTCTGCTCCCCTCCACAGCATGTCTTTTTCCTGGTTCTCTCCCTCAGCCCCAACCAGTCCCAGCAGAAGACTGCCCCTCCCTGAGCCTGGTTCTGCTGGAGGTTTCTTCCTGTTAAAAGGGAGTTTTTCCTTCCCACTGTCGCCAAGTGCTTGCTCACAGGGGGTCGTTTTGACCGTTGGGGTTTTTCCGTAATTATTGTATGGCCTTGCCTTACAATATAAGGCGCCTTGGGGCAACTGTTTGTTGTGATTTGGCGCTATATAAATAAAATTGATTGATTGATTGATTGAGTGTGTGTGAGAGAGAGAGCGTGTGAGAGTGAGAGTGTGTGTGTGTGAGAGAGACAGACTGTGTGTGTGAGAGAGAGAGTGTGAGAGAGAGACAGTGTGTGTGTGTGTGTGTGTGCGTGTGTGTGAGAGAGAGAGAGAGAGCGTGTGAGAGTGAGAGAGTGTGTGTGTGTGAGAGAGAGAGTGTGAGAGAGAGAGTGTGTGTGTGTGTGTGTGTGTGTGAGAGAGAGAGAGAGAGAGTGAGAGAGAGACAGAGTGTGTGTGTGTGTGTGTGAGAGAGAGCGTGCGAGAGTGAGAGAGAGAGAGAGTGAGAGAGAGAGAGACAGAGTGTGTGTGTGTGTGAGTGTGTGTGTGTGAGAGAGAGAGAGTGTGTGAGAGTGAGAGAGTGTGTGTGTGAGAGAGAGAGAGTGAGAGAGAGACAGAGTGTGTGTGTGTGTGTGTGTGTGTGTGAGAGAGAGTGTGTGAGAGAGTGAGAGACAGAGTGTGTGTGTGTGTGTGTGAGAGTGTGTGTGTGATAGAGACAGAGCGTGTGAGAGTGAGAGAGAGTGTGTGTGTGTGAGAGAGAGAGAGAGAGAGTGTGTGTGAGAGAGTGTGTGTGTGTGTGTGTGTGTGTGTGGAGAAAAGATTATGTTGTTTTGCCCCTGTCTTAAAGTAACCCTAATGATGTACTTGTTATTATTACACTAATTGCACGAATTTGTTTTTGTAGCCACTAACGACTGGGAGTGAAGCATGCTGGGGTCATTCTGAACTGGGAGTGAAGAGCTGGGGTCATTATGTTTTTGCAAGAGGAAATAACTTTCAGATGCCTGTTGATTAAAGGAATTATGTGCGCCAGGGAGTTTGAGATGGCCACTCACCCTCCCTTCGCGCACACACTAGAAAAGAGGGGGCAGAGCCATGCTCCGATAGAGTCTGCTGCGGGTTACGTACGAACGCCCAGCCGGTTGACAAGCGCACTCTGCCAAAGGTGTTGGCTCTCCACCTTAAAGGCGTCACGGTAAGAGAGAGAGATATTTTATGCGCTGCAACCACTTGTGCTTGATGTAACTGCTTTTGTGGGGAATAAATATACGCCTGTTTGTTCTAGCAAAATGCAGTCTGTGTGATCATTTCTGTGTGCCGATCTGACCGAACCTTGTTTCAAAACATTTTTGGCGTTGTCGGCAGGATTCAGTCGTGTTCAGACTACACACAGAAATGTCTTGTTTTGGAAAAGGAAAAGGAGATGCGGAGGAGGCATCTCAACAGGAAGAAGTGGTCCCTGGGTGGGATGGGATCACTTTTAAGGAAATAGGCCAGCTTCTACGGAGACGCGGGGGACGCCCTGGGCCGTGGACTGGAGCAATTCCCACCGCGACTCCACCAGTTTTATGTGAGATGTTAAAACGGGTGGAGGTTAAAGAGAAAGCTCCATTGGGAGGTATTTTAGAGATGATGATGGATTTGTGTGCACTCATTTTGACACGTCTGTCATGTTCAGGAATGTTAAACACACCTGCTGTCTTGAGTCTTGATTTTTTTTTTTTTTTATGTATAAGTTTACAATGAATTAGTTGCAGAAATGTTATATGTGGAAAGTGGGAATTTATTATTACTAGTACTGTATTTTCTGGTGTATAAGTTGCTCCTGTTTAAAAAAAGCCTCTTGTAGATGAAAAAAAAATTGCACCTTTTTCTGCATTATCACTACTTTGGGACTTTTGTGCATCTTGTTTTTGGCATTTCTTCTTTTGTATGGGGGGAGGAACAACAATGCTCATTTGATATGGCAAAAGAAGCAATACAGCAGGCTGTGTCCTTAGGAAAAATGTAATCAGGACCAGTAGAACTTCAAGTGTCTGCTCTAAATGATTATGCTAATTGGAGCTTATGGCAAAAACAGAACAGGGTACGTAAACCTTTAGGATTCTGGTCGAGGAAACTCCCAGATGCGAGAATGCGTTATACGCCTTTTGAAAAACAGCTTTTAGCATGTTATTGGGCGTTAATTGAAACTGAATCACAAACGGTAGGACATGAGGTAATGATGAGAACACACATACCCATTTTGACATGGGTAATGAGTAATCCCACCACTCACCGAATAGGAACAGCTCAGGAAGCTAGTGTGATAAAATGGAAATGGTATGTCTCAGAGCGAGTAAAACCAGGTGAAAAGGGAGTTTCACTACTTCATGAACAAGTAGCTGATGCTCCCGCGGAAGATGAGGTGCCTTTTGAGGTACAACCGTTGGAGGAATCTCCTGTAAAACCAGGGAAAAGATGGGATGATTTGTCAGACGATGAGAAAAGTCGAGCATGGTTTACTGACGGTTCTTGTCAATATCAAGCAGGAAAAAGGAGATGGAAAGCAGGAGCTTTTAACCCACAATTAGGACAATCCCTAGAAGAGTTAGGAGAAGGAAAAAGTAGTCAGTGGGCGGAGTTGAAGGCTGTGCATATGGTCATGCAGGGAGGACCACAGGGCCTCCATATTTATACAGACTCATGGTCAGTGACCCAAGGACTACTTACCTGGATGCCTACATGGCATGCCACTAATTGGAAAATACATTCTAAGGAAGTTTGGGGAAGAGAATTGTGGGAAGACATTTGGGAAAAGGCTAAAACAATTCCCATAACCGTAGTGCATGTTAATGCACACACTAATGGACAAGATACAGAAGCTTTATTTAATAAAGCAGCAGATCAATTGGTAAAGATAATGGTAGAACAAAGACAATCGAGTCCAGGATTGGCGAGATGGGCTCATGTCAAAGCAGGACATTGGGGAATTCAAGGTACCCTTAAATGGGCCAGAGATCGAGGTATTGATCTAAAATTGGATGATGTAAAAACAGCAATCACTGAGTGTGAACAATGTCAACACCACCGGAAGGGTGTTCCTCAACATTTGCATGGGCAGTTAAATCGTGGAAAAAGTCCTGGTCAAATTTGGCAGTTAGACTTTATTGGACCATTGCCCATGTCCAAAGGATGCAGTCATGCATGCACTGCTGTAGATACATTTTCTGGGGTCTTGGTAGTGCATCCATGTAAATTTGCAAATCAAATGGCCACACTTAAGTGTTTGAAAATAATACAGCAGTATTATGGTTTGCCAGTACAGATTCAAACTGATAATGGCACTCATTTTACGGGAAATAAAGTAAAGGAGTGGGCCAAAGAAAATCATGTTGAATGGATTTATCATATTCCCTATTACCCGCAGGCGGCGGGGTTAATAGAGCGAATGAACGGGCTTCTTAAAGAGACCCTACGGAAGCTGTCAAAAGATCGCACTATGCGACAATGGAAACAGGACTTGACTACTGCTGTGGATCAGTTAAATAACCGACCTTTAGGGTCAGGATCCACACCTTTGATAAGGATGATTTCGGGAGAAATGATAGAGCATACTACAGAAAGCATCAAAATGTGGAAAATTGATCCACAAGCAGAATTACCTGTCAGAGCAACTCCAGGCTCAGCAGGACTAGATTTGAGAACATTGGCAACTGTCACATTGGTACCTGATCAAATTCAAGTGGTAAAAACAGGGCTGGGTCTACAATGTCCAAAAGGGACATATGGACACGTTCTGCCATGTAGTGGTCTATCACTCAAAGGGTTAACTATTCAAGCCGGGGTGATAGATGCAGATTACCAAGGCGAGATTGGAGTGGTTTGTCGATTATTTGGAGAACAACCCCTGGTGTTAAACAAAGGGGATAAAATTGCTCAATTAATTATCAAACCTTGTGAAATGGGGTTGGTACAGGAAATACCAAAACCAGTTGTAATAACTACAAGGGGAACACAAGGTTTTGGTTCCTCAGATCGAGTAGGTGCCAAAGTATGGGTCAAACAACCTAATGGACCGCCTAAGGCGGCAGAAATTATAGCTCAAGGGAATGATGCAACTGTTAGTATACTCTATCAGGGTGAAGAAAAATGGGTAAATGTGCCTATATCAAAGTGTTATGTGAGAGAAGACTAATCGTTGTCATTCTATTTGTAAGCTACGCTTGTGTTGTCTAGGCTTGATGCCCTGGTGGGAGTTGTTGATCGGGCGATC
The DNA here is from genome assembly GCF_902500255.1 of Thalassophryne amazonica. NCBI lineage: Eukaryota > Metazoa > Chordata > Actinopteri > Batrachoidiformes > Batrachoididae > Thalassophryne > Thalassophryne amazonica. Next base: position 57,117,810 of record NC_047118.1, read on the forward strand.
AAGGACCACAGGAGGTGAACGTCGCCATGGCAACCAGTGGAAGCCCCGGGATTGGAGGTGTCGGCTGCTGGGTCATACTCCTCCTTGTAGGTGGTGCCATGGTCTCCAGCTGCTGGGGGATGACAGAAGGGAATTAACTCAACAAAGTAGACATATTCAAAGTGGGATGGACAAAATCTTCAATGAACAGGACACAAGACAATTTCACCTGCATGGCAAATCAACCATGTAGAATGATTAATCTAACTAGTGACTGTGATTTATGGTCATGTGTGACCTGTGTTACTAATCACCATGTACCAATATTTACTGAAGGATGTAATGTCACTCTTCGTGCTAAGGTGAACATATGTATATTTAATATGACAAGTAGAACATGTACTACTACTAATGGAATTACCTGGACATTCAAATTGCAAAGTCACATATTCATCAGTAACAGTACTGTAACTGAAGGGAGAAAAACTCGCTTCCTATTACGATTAAGGGTAATACCAAAAGAAGCTAAAGAAACACAAACCCAAGTTGCACCACTGATTGATACTTGTACCTATTTGGCACAAGCAACAGTGAAGACAAAGGTATATTGGCAAGTTACCTTTCCAAAGATTCCAATCTGCAAAAGACGCCGACGGGCGTGGTATGATACTTTATTAGGAGGAACAGGTACTGTCCTAGGAGTATCAAATACTGTGGATAATGAAGTAACTAGGACCATGCTGTCAAACACAGGTCAATATTCATCTCAAGTATTACATCAGATGTGAGAGTGGTTACCAACAGCATTGGTTGGACAATTGCAAAATGCAGATCTGTGGCAGAAAAGCTTTCAATGGCAAATGAAATTATGGAATGAAACCTATGATTCATTAAAGAATCTATCACATATAGGTAATTGGACAGCATGTGCAGTACAACTAATTCATGCAGAAGCTCAAAGAGAAAGATTTCAGCGTATAGTTACCACAGGGAACTATCATGATTGGAGACGGATTTGGAATATAACTGATACCTTATGGTTAAAGTTACATCCAGAATTTACACAGTGTAATGAAACAGTATGTACTGGACACTGGACCCAGTACAATGTGACACAACCAAAGGTTGTTTGTAAATATCAAGTGTTACCGGTAATTACGACTAATGGCTATTGGTTCTTGCATATGGATGGAGAGTGGCTAGAACCAAAAACCAATATGACTTTTGATACCAAAATGTGTGATATAACAGATAAGGGTATGGCTTGTGTGCTGCAAACTGGATATGCCAATCCATGTCTAACCGACTCAGAGGTTGTACTTTGTGACTGGACTAGGGAAACACCAAGAGAAATGTTGTGGCAGATCGGCCCACATGCTCTGTGTGTTGCAACAATGAAAAATAATTCACAGGTACCTTCGGTTCCGTATACTGGCTGCCTGAACAATGTACACTTATGGCATTGGGGAGACCGGACGTATCGTTTGACTAATTATTCTGTATCAAGTCGGCTGACTTCGGTACAATGGGATGTATTGCATTCCCCATGGAGTCTTTCCCAGGAGCGTTTCAAATGTGCATTGGAACAATCTACGGAAATTCAGCAATTAATAGAGTCACATACGTCCAACGTCTCCAGTCCCATGGTGTCTACATTGATAGCTAGCTAACGGGTAAAACATGTGGCAAAATTAGTACAGCAAGCGTCAGCACACCATTGGTGGGATATCTTTTCAGGGATGTCCATCACTGCCAGGAGTACCTTAGTGCCGCCCTTACTTTTATTAATTATAGCAATATGTCAGTCACAGTCAGTCAGAGCTGCGTGTCGTCAGAGCGAGCTGCAAAAAGTTTGTACCTGAGTTTTCAGAGGTGGTGTTTGTAGTTGCCATCTGCCACGCCGGTGTTTGCCAACCCGGACAGTGGGAATACCACCTCAACCGGCAACTTAGCCCAGCGACTGGACAGCAACAACGTCCGAGGCCCAACGTGGTGAATTCACTGAGGCCGCGCGCTGCGTCATTAGAGCCGCGCGTCACGAGTGCCGCTTCCCCGAGGCCTCGTGCAGCCACCGCGTATCCATCAGCGCGGAAACACCGAGGCCGCGCGGCACCAGCGCAGTGCAGATCCATCCCGGTGACAAACAACGCAGGCTGTTAACATCGGCGATCGAGAAGCTGCTCATAAGCCGACCATGGGGCCTAAGAAGGTTCTGACAGCGGAGGAAGGTGACGATATTAAAAAATCTCTGGACTTTTTATCAGAGGAGATTTCTGTTGTGAAGCAGCAACAGAAATCAATCATGGATCTGGTGGAGGAGGTGAAGGCATTACGGCTCCAGAATGCCGAGAAAGACCGGCATCTGGTGCAGCTGGAAAATAGAGTGGCTGAATTGGAGCAGTACACCAGAATTAACGACGTCATCATCACAGGTCTTCATATCAAACCACGGTCCTACGCACGGGCGGTAACAGATGAGAGCGGAGGGGAGCCCAGTGAACAGGAGGTCAGCTCTGTGGAAAAACAGGTTGCTGATTTCCTCCTATCTAAAGGTATAGAAATGGATTTAAATAACATTGAAGCGTGCCACCCTCTGCCCCGGAGAAATGACGGTGATAAACGAACCGTCATCATGAGATTCATCAACAGAAAACACAAAACAGCACTGTTAAAACAAGGAAGAAAACTGAAAGGGACAAACGTATTCATCAATGAACATCTCACCAAACGGAATGCCGACATCGCCAGGAAAGCACGCTTCTTGAAGAAACAGGGAAAAATCCAGCACACATGGACTTCAAACTGTAAAATATTCATCAAACTGAACGGATCACCAGAACAAGCAAAAGTCATGGCAATAAGGAACATCGAGGAGCTGGACAAATATGAACAATAGTGTTTCTTAAAGCGAGGATCTGGACAAATATGACCAATAAGGTATGAGGACACAAACACATCACAACACCATGACACAGACCAGAGGAACCTATTCATCTACTACCTATTCATCTACATCTGGAGACAAGAAGGATATAACTCAAAGGATTGCTGATCATGGAAAAGTAGAACTGAGAACATTTAAATACACAGACCACAATGTACTGGACTTGGAGCACGATATAGACCCGGACAATAATTTCTTCTCAAATATCAATGACAGTTGTTGCTATTATACAGATGAACAGTTTAATCGGATCATTAAAACGGATAACAAATTATCAATAATCCATTTCAACAGCAGAAGTCTATATGCAAACTTTAACAACATTAAAGAATATTTAAGTCAGTTTAAAAAAATATTTAACATAATTGCTATATCAGAAACATGGATCAATGAAGATAAAGGAATGGATTTTGAACTGGATGGATATGAATTTAATTGTGTAAACAGAAAAAATAAGAGTGGAGGAGGAGTGGCTGTGTATGTGCATAAGAACATGGATTATAAAATAGTAGACAATATGACAACTGTGATTGATAACTTATTAGAATGTATAACTATTGAAATATGTGAAGAAAAAAGCAAAAATGTATTAGTCAGCTGTATATATAGAGCACCAGGATCTAGTATTGAAACATTCACTGACTGTATGGGAAAAATGTTCTCAAAAACTAATCAAAAAACTGTGTTCATTTGTGGTGACTTAAATATTGATCTGCTCAATCCAAATAAGCATAAAATAACAGATGAATTTATCAGTATAATGTACAGTATGAGTTTATATCCAAAAATCACCAGGCCAAGCAGAATTACATCCCATAGTGCTACCTTAATTGATAATATATTCAGCAATGATATTGAGAATAACACTGTGAGTGGATTATTAATCAATGACATTAGTGATCATCTACCAGTTTTCATCGTTTATAATAGAAACCATCGGCGGAATCAGCCAGAGGAGAAAATAAAATACAGGCGAGTGCGGACAGAGGAAAACATGAACACACTAAAGAAGGATTTACAGGAGCAAAACTGGGATAAGGTATACAGTGAAAGTGATGTTGATAGTGCATATGAAACTTTTTTTACAAATATTTACATCATTATATGATAAAAATTGTCCAATTAAACAAGACTACAGAAAACAAAAAATCCAAGCTCGACCATGGATGACGAAAGGGTTACGAAATGCATGTAATAAGAAAAATACACTGTATAGAGAATTCATAAAACTAAAGACTAAAGAGGCAGAAAATAGATATAAGAAATACAAAAATAGATTAACTAATATTATACGGGTATGTAGGAAGGAATATTATAGTAACATATTATATAATAACAAAAACAATATTAAAGGAATATGGGATATATTAAATAGCATTATCAAAAATGGTAATAAAAAACAGAGTTACCCTCAGTATTTCATTGATAATAATGTCAAGAAGGAAAATAAGGATGAGGTAGTCAACGGTTTTAATAATTTTTTTGTAAATATTGGACCAAGCTTGGCAGAAAAAATTCCCGATTCCCAACCTGAGGATTGGGATAATAATCTCATAGAAAGAAATCCCTGTTCAATGTTCCTCACAGCAGTGGATGGAAATGAAATTATAGACATTGTGAATAATTGTAAATATAAAACATCTACCGATTTAAATGAAATTGATATGGTGGTGGTAAAACAGGTCATTGAATGGATTGTAGAACCATTAACATACATCTGTAACTTATCATTTCAAACCGGTAAATTTCCCAATCAAATGAAAATAGCTAAGGTTGTGCCGCTGTATAAGACTGGGGATAGACACCACTTCACAAATTATAGACCTGTTTCTTTGCTTCCACAATTTTCCAAATTATTAGAAAAGTTATTCAATAATAGATTAGACAAATTCATAAATAAACATAAATTACTTACTGATAGTCAATATGGATTCAGAGCACATAGTTCAACATCACTTGCATTAATAGAATCAGTTGAGGAGATTACAAACGCCATAGACCACAAATTACATTCAGTTGGAATATTTATAGACCTTAAAAAGGCTTTTGATACAATTAATCATGACATATTAATAAACTTGAACAGTATGGGATTAGGGGGTTGGTGTTGCACTGGGTGAGAAGCTACTTAAGTAACAGAAAACAGTTTGTGAAGTTGGGGGAATATACATCATCATGCTTGGACAATGCTTGTGGCGTCCCACAGGGGTCAGTATTGGGTCCAAAACTGTTTCTAATTTATATAAATGATATTGTCAATGTTTCCAAAATATTAAAATTAGTATTATTTGCAGATGACACAAGCATTTTTTGTTCAGGGGGGGATTTGCAGGAGTTACTGAGGAGGATCAGTATAGAAATGGGAAAATTGAAAATATGGTTTGACAGAAATAAATTATCATTAAACTTAAGTAAAACAAAATACATGTTATTTGGCTATTGTAATACAGACATACAGGTTCAGTTACAAGTCGAGGGGGTAGATATTGAAAGGGTACATGAAAATAAGTTTCTGGGGGTGATAATAGATGATAAGATAAACTGGAAGACTCATATAAAACATATACAAAGTAAACTGTCAAGAAGCATTTCAGTTCTAAACAAAGCGAAACATATTCTGGACCACAACTCACTCCGCATTCTTTACTGCTCACTGGTTTTACCATATTTACAGTACTGTGCAGAGGTATGGGGTAATACTTATAAAGGTACAACACAATCACTATCAGTAATGCAGAAAAGAGCTATAAGAATTATTCATAATACTGGCTATAGAGATCATACAAATCCACTATTTTTACAATCCAAATTCTTAAAATTCACAGACTTGGTTCATTTTCAAACAGTACAAATTGTGTATAAAGCAATAAACAATTTACTTCCAGCAAATATTAAAAATATGTTTTTTAACAGATCAGGGGATTACAGTCTGAGGGGGAAATTTAATTTAAAGCATCAGTGGGCACGAACAACATTAAAAGGTTTCTGTATTTCTGTCTGTGGGGTGAGGATGTGGAACAGATTGGGAGTGGGGCTCAAGCAATGTCCAAGCATGAACCAGTTCAAACAGCGGTACAAAAATATGGTTTTTTCTGGGTATAGGGAGGAGGAAGGGTAATGAGGGTTAGGGTGTTTTGTTTTTTGCTTCGGCTTGTAAATATATAGTATTTTGTATGTAAGTAGGTATGTGTAGGTGTATATTTATGTTTGTGTATATATATGTGTATATATGTATATGTGTATATATGTGTATGTATATGTGTATGTATGTTGATGTGTATATGTATGTGTATATATATGTATATATATATATATATTGATATCGGTTTAGGTGTGTAGGAATCTATGTGTATATGTGGCAAAGGGTATTACTGGTTGTGGGGAAGAAGGGGTAGGGATAAATAAGCTGATGCTTCACCCTACCCCTTTTCGGACATGTTGGGTACACAGTAGGAACTTTTTTGTTGTTGTCTTTACTGATCTATCTTGTAATTGTTGTTGTATCACATGTTCGAAATAAACAGTTTTCATTCATTCATTCATTCATTCATTCATTCATTCATTCATTCATTCATATGTGTTATGACTTTTTGTAATATTTTTACATGTATATATGTTATCACATTAGACCCCACAACATCGGGTTTTGTATATGAGTATATTGTTTGGAACAGGTATAATCAAGACTATATTACTCAAAATTTTGTTTGTGAATCACTAGAAGAAATGTGGGAAATGCTATGGCAGGACATAATCGTTGGAATAGGCTGGAGCCCAGCATTACCTGAATCTGCTAGTGGTTACATAAATTGACTGGTGCAAAACACCAAGAGTGGAATGTGTGGAGAAAAGATTATGTTGTTTTGCCCCTGTCTTAAAGTAACTCTAATGATGTACTTGTTATTATTACACTAATTGCACAAATTTGTTTTTGTAGCCACTAACGACTGGGAGTGAAGCATGCTGGGGTCATTCTGAACTGGGAGTGAAGAGCTGGGGTCATTATGTTTTTGCAAGAGGAAATAACTTTCAGATGCCTGTTGATTAAAGGAATTATGTGCGCCAGGGAGTTTGAGATGGCCACTCACCCTCCCTTCGCGCACACACTAGAAAAGAGGGGGCAGAGCCATGCTCCGATAGAGTCTGCTGCGGGTTACGTACGAACGCCCAGCCGGTTGACAAGCGCACTCTGCCGAAGGTGTTGGCTCTCCACCTTAAAGGCGTCACGGTAAGAGAGAAAGAGATATTTTATGCGCTGCAACCACTTGTGCTTGATGTAACTGCTTTTGTGGGGAATAAATATACGCCTGTTTGTTCTAGCAAAATGCAGTCTGTGTGATCATTTCTGTGTGCCGATCTGACCGAACCTTGTTTCAAAACAGTGTGTGAGTGAGAGAGAGAGAGTGTGTGTGTGAGAGTGAGAGTGTGTGTGTGAGAGAGAGAGAGATAGAGTGAGAGAGAGAGAGAGAGAGAGTGTGTGTGAGAGAGTGAGAGAGAGAGTGTGTGTGTGTGAGATAGAGAGAGAGTGTGTGTGAGAGTGAGAGAGAGAGCGTGAGAGTGTGTGTGTGTGTGTGTGTGTGTGTGTGTGTGTGTGTGTGAGAGAGAGAGAGAGAGAGAGAGCGAGAGAAAATGAAGGTAATATTTTGCATGAACATTACTGAATGGAGGCAAACTAAAGAAGCTTGAAAAACTTAAATTAAATAACTTAACTAATAACACCAAAACCTTTAAATTAAATTGGTTAAAATTAATTAAGCAAATTAAGTTTACAAAACCACTTAATTAAATGCGTTGCTAAACTTGGGTTTGTCTGACTATAAGTGTCTTGTGTGAACTCAGTGGCTGAGTTTGAATTTCTTTAAAACACATGCAAATTGCTATTTTAGGGTTTTGTTTTGTTTTGTTTTTAAACTGAGCAAATAATTTGTTTTAGAGTGTGGAATACTCCAAAGAATATTTCACTTCTGTGAACTGATCCTCATAACGTGTAAAGTGAAATCAAAATACCAGCAGCTTTGAACACTGTTACAAACAGCCCCGGCCTCCCCTATTACCATTATAACTGGTCTGCTGTCCCAATAAAGATCACAGCTTTGACCTCCTAAAACAAACAAAAAACATCACTCATTCGTTTTATCTTAAATTTTCATCCTCGTTTCTGTGGTAGAATTGAAGATTATTCTTATGCTTTTATTTTGAAGACGTTTCAGACATTAACAGGAAGGAGGTTACGTGTGGTTAGGGTGTGGTGCTACAAGGCTGAAGGATAATAAAAATGGGTGTTCACTGAAAGGCTCATCTGTTGGCACTATTCTTGAAGAAGCACGACATGGTGTCAGAAGTGCGATAGTGGTAAGAAGCAGAGGAACGGCAGCGGGAGAGCATTTTTTTTTCCTGAGACTCGTCAAAAAAAAAAAAAAAAAATGATGACAGACAGTGCTAATGCTAACGTGGCTATTACACAGGCTCCCCAGCTTGCAGCTAACCCTGCTAACCCACCTCCAAGTGCAACGTTCACAATTCAACCTCCTGAAGCATTCGACTTCTCTAAACCCCAGGACTTGGAGAAATGGGTTAGAAGGTTTGAAAGATTCAGACTAGCCAGCAACCTGCATCTTAGCTCTGAAGCTAACCAGGTAAACACATTGATCTACTGCATGGGGGACGAAGCGGACGATATACTGTGGGGCCAAGCTTTAACCGACGCACAGAGACAACAATACGGAGCAGTAAAAGACTCCTTTGCAACATATTTTGTGCCGAGGAAAAATGTAATATACGAGAGGGCAAAATTCAACCAACGGGTACAACAGACTAATGAAACAGTGGACTCATTCATCACTGCTTTGTATAGCTTAGCTGAAAACTGTGGCTATGGTGCACTCCATGACGAGTTGATAAGAGACCGCCTTGTTGTAGGACTCAGAGACACAAGTCTAGCAGAGAGGATGCAGCTGGACAGAGATTTGACCTTGGAGAAGGCACTTGGCACGGCAGTCGGAAGTGATCAAAAGACAGCAAACAGATCTCAGGGGAGAAGCCAAAGGTGAAATTGATGCAGTGGTGGCAAAGCATAAGAAACCAAAGCAGCCCACACCGAAGACAACTTTTCAACAGAAAAACCTGGCAACAAAGCCCAAAACACAAACTGACCGCCAGCAATGCTACAGGTGTGGAAAAACCCCTGCACATGGAAAATGGCTATGCCCAGCAAAAGATGTGATATGCCACACGTGGGGAAAAAGGGACACTATAGTAAAGTGTGCAAGTCACCCAAAGCAGTACATGTAGTGGACACGAGTACAGTTTGCAGAGACATTCCTTTGTTCCTCGGCTCAGTAGATGCAGACACAGACCCCTGGTACACAGATTTGACTATCAGAAGCCACAGAGTGAGGTTTAAGATAGACACAGGAGCGGATGTCTCAGCTATTCCAGCCCATACATACTACACCATTGCGGACAAAGACTTACATTTAAATGAAACAGACAGACCACTATTTGGCCCAGGTGGTACACCACTTTCTGTCAAAGGCAAATACACAGTCACTATGTAAGGGGGAGCAGGTGATTCAAGAGGATGTGTATGTAATAAAAGACTTAAGTACAGCTTTGCTAAGCAGACCAGCTAGCGTGAAGCTTAACCTTGTCTCCAGGCTAGATAGCATAGATAAGAAAGTGATAGCAGAGTCCTATCCAAAACTTTGTCAAGGCTTAGGGGTGTTGCAGCAGCCAGATACAATTAAACTTAAGCCAGATGCCATTCCCTTTTCCCTAACAACACCAAGACGTGTTCCTATTCCTCTACTGAGCAAAGTGAAAGAGGAACTGCAGAGAATGGAGAGTCTGGGAGTCATCTCAAGAGTGGAAGAACCAACTGAATGGTGCTCTGGGATGGTTCCAGTGCCGTCAAAAAATGGTTCGGTGCGCATCTGCGTAGACCTAACCCGCCTCAATGAAGCAGTCTGCAGAGAGAAATACATACTACCTTCAGTAGAGCAGACGCTTGGATCCCTCGCAGGAGCGCAACTATTCAGCAAATTAGATGCTAACAGAGGGTTTTGGCAAATCCCATTGTCCCCAGAGTCAGCACGATACACAACATTCATCACTCCCTTTGGTCGTTTTTTCTTCAACAGATTACCCTTTGGTATAGCCTCAGCCCCAGAACATTTTCAGTGGAGAATGTCCATGATCCTCGATGGACTGCAGGGCGTCGTCTGCCACATGGACGATGTTCTCATATGGGGTAAAGATCAAGAGGAGCATGACACGAGGCTTCATGTGGTACTGAACAAGCTCCAAGAGACCTGCGTCACACTAAACATGGAGAAGTGTGAGCTGAGCACACACAAAGTCAAGTTCCTTGGTCACATCCTGTCTGCTCAGGGTGTGCAGCCAGACCCAGACAAAACAAAAGCTGTAAGAGACATGAAAGAACCCTCTAACACAGGTGAAGTCCGCAGTTTTCTGGGCATGGTTAATCAGCTGGGGAAATTTATCCCAGGGCTGGCAGAGAAGGACAAACCACTGAGAGACCTTCTCTCTAAGAAAAATGAGTGGATCTGGAGCTCTGTACAACAGAATGCATTTGATCATCTGAAAAGTGATCTCACCTCCAGTGCTGACACTCTATGACCCCAACAAATAGCTAAAACTGTCAGCAGACGCCTCTTCGTATGGACTGGGTGCTGTTCTTCTGCAAAAAGAGGAAGAACAGTGGAGGCCGGTTGCATATGCATCACGTTCAATGACTGAAACTGAACAAAGATATGCTCAGGTGGAAAAAGAGGCACTTGGATTAACATGGGGATGCGAAAGGTTCAGAGAGTTCCTCATTGGGAGACATTTTTTTACTTGAGACAGACCACAAGCCACTTGTCAGCCTGCTGGGTCACCAGACACTAACTGAGCTCCCTCCCAGAATCCAGCGGTTCAGACTTAGACTCATGTGGTACAGTTACTCTACACCAGGCAAAGATCTACACACAGCAGACACTCTCTCACGTGCACCTGTCTCCACAAGCCCAAACTTAAAGTTGGCAGACAAAGACTTAATAGAAGAAACAAGCATCTATGTTGATGAGTTAATCCACAACATACCAGCTAGCTCATCATACTTGGCACAACTGAGGCACCAGTTGAAAGAAGACAGTGTTTGCTCAGAAGTGATGTCTTTTTGTCAGAGAGGTTGGCCAGACTACAGTAAGGTCACAGGTCCAGTGAAAACGTACTGGTCAGAAAGAACTGCGCTTTCTGTACATGATGGACTGTTACTAAAAGGCTCCAGACTCGTCATTCCCACAGCAATGCGCAGCTCTGTCCTACAGGCTCTTCACGAAGGACACCAAGGGATGACGAGATGCAAGGAGCGGGCCAAAGAAACAGTGTGGTGGCCTGGCCTAAGCAGGCAACTAAATGAACTTGTGACAAACTGCACCACTTGCATCAGAGAACGCACCAACCCTGTGGAGCCACTGTTGCAGAGTGGGCTCCCAGAGAGGCCGTGGCAAAAGGTGGGAGCAGATTTATTCACCCTAAACAACTGCAATTACCTGCTTGTAGTGGACTACTATTCAAGATTTGTGGAGATTGCTAAACTAACACTGATGCAGTCAGAGGATGTCATTGTGCACCTGAAGTCTATTTTTTCCAGACATGGCATCCCTGAACTGACAACGGCCCACAGTTTTCCAGCCATCAGTTCAAGGACTTTTCATCAGCCTATGGATTCAAACATGTTACAAGCAGCCCAAGGTTTGCTCAAAGCAATGGTGAAGCAGAAAGACATGCAGACTGTGAAAAGACTGCTAAAGAAAGCTAAAGATCCATACCTCGCTCTGTTAGCATATAGAGCTACCCCAACATCTAACGGATACAGTCCTGCTCTGCTGATGGGCCGCAGACTTTGAACACTAGTGCCTCAGCACCCCTCTCTTCTCAGCCCAGAGCTTCCTGATGGAGCCACCGTTGCCGAGAAAGAAAGAGAGGAAGATAAAAGATGCAAGCACATTCAACAAGAGACACCGGGTGAGGAATCTACGTCAGCTCACACCTGGACAGCCTGTATGGATTACTGATACCAAGACTCAGGGTACAGTGGTTTCAACACATTCCACACCCCGCTCATATGTAGTGGACAGTCCCACAGGCACCATCAGACGCAACAGGTATCATCTTGTTCCCATGCCAGAGACTGTTCTTCAGGCTCAGACACCCTGCAAACCAACTGAGCCAGTAGAGTCTGTCTCAAACACATCAAGTCAACCAGAGGGCCCTAATCAGGCTCAAAAGACAGTGACACCTGCCCCTACCAGAACTAGGTTTGGCAGAGCGGTGATAAAACCTCAGAGACTGGACTTATGAGAACATGGGATGGTGGACATATGGGGGTATCCGGGAAATGTTTTGTTCAGAAGAACATATTGAATTTCTTGAAGGCATAAGAGTTTGAGATTTATTACAACTAGTTACACATACACTTTGTCTCAGTTCAAATGTTTCTTTAAAAAGGGGAGATGTGGTAGAATTGAAGATTATTCTTATGCTTTTATTTTGAAGACGTTTCAGACATTAACAGGAAGGAGGTTACATGTGGTTAGGGTGTGGTGCTACAAGGCTGAAGGATAATAAAAATGGGTGTTCACTGAAAGTCTCATCTGTTGGCACTATTCTTGAAGAAGCACGACATGAGAGGGTCCGTCCCATCATTAGGAGGGACAGCTGCCCTGTCATTAGGAGGGTGCTAACTAGAGCACAATAGCTGCTAATTAGAGCTATTGTTTAGTCACTAGCCCACAGCAGTCTGCCTCTCGGTAGGAGGGGTCTGGTTAGGTTTAAAACTCCAGCTTTTGACTTCTTGTTTATTCTTCTCTACAAGAGTCAAGACAGAAGTCAGACGACCAGAGCAAGAATTTTAGCTGAGGAAGCTTCTGCGATTTGAAGCGAAATGTCCTCGCATCAAGCAACCCAGTCCAGTCGAAGATTCAAGCTTCTCTACTATGGAAACCACCTGGACAACTGAGAGCCTACACAAAAAACATTGCTTCATTTAGTTCACACATCAAAGTGGAGCTGATTACAGAGCCTCTGCAGACCAAACCCTGAATATCCGTAAGACTTTATTTGTACGTCTGTATGACACTGAATTTACGGATAATCCGTATAGGTTGACATGTATGATAATATAAAATGACAAGGATCTATTTTAGCCATTATATAAAACAAATAATAAATGTTTTTACATTCTTTCAATGGAATGAATATTTAATGTGGTGAAAGCTGGAACAAGCCATTCAATGAGGCGAACATACACTGCACACGGTATCACTGTGAGCATGCCCAGTAGCTCCTGTGTCATGGTACTACATTCAGTGTTCCTTATTATCTCCAGTAACCTGGTGTATAGTACTGTGAAACACAACTTTAGACTGCGATTGTGATGAATTGTGCCCAATTTCCTTGTGTTTGAAACTGCAAATGCAACAATGTGCAATGAGAAACAGACTAAAGATGGTTTTCTTTCCTATTTTCCACGCTTTTGTGCTCAGTTTCTTTTACTGACATTCAGATGTTTTTGTAAGTGTTGGTACTATTGTGTGTCTGCCCCTGAATTTCTCTTGATCCAATCTGAGGTTTTAAGGACAGCATGAGTCAAACTGTGTTGTGAAAAATGTCCATTGAGTCATTCTGTGAGTTTTGATTTGTGGAGAATCCAGATTCAGCCCCTGATACGGCTGTTCATCTTGATGGCATTGCATGGTGTGCAATGACTCGGCACAGCACGAAAAGTAACAAAAATGTAAATATGTGTGTGAAATTTCTCATTTCCAAGATGCATATGGGGAAAAAGTATTGAACAGCAAATCTGGTAAAATCCACATTTGTGCTGTTTGCTGATATTTGTAAGACATATTTTTCTCAGCAAATCCTCATCATGGTATCTTTCTGAACATTTACAGATCTTTGCTGAATGCTGCAACTTTCCTGGAGGAAATGGATGCATGTACCTGTGTATTCACTTTGTGAATGCTTTCTGATGCAGAAAATGTATATTTTCATCCAACATATAGGTGTATCATTGAATATAGACAGTGGCTGTAGCTGATGATCTATGTAGAAGGAAGAGAGAGCGATGCTGGCACTCATCCATTTTATCATACGCCCCTCTGCAGCTACATTCTTCAGCATGTCCTGGTGAGGGATTCTAAGGCATTCCTTGGCCAAATATCACTCCTCTTTGTTTACTCCAAGATCTGTTGCTGGCCACCTAGCAACTCCACTTTGAGATATCAGGAGGCATTCTAAATGGAATTCCATAACTGCTTTATTCAGGAAGGAGGTGCACTTCTGCTTTGATATCTTTCCACATATGAGACCTCCCTGTACCCTGTCCTGAATATGTGTCCTCTCACCCTGCAAAGAAAATAACCATGACTTCATTCTTTTGGTCATGGTCCAATGTTCCCAAAACAGAGGTGAGGGTTGGAGTGTAGATTCCCCAGTAAATTGGCATGTTCCTCTTGAGGCTCAGCTCTCTCTCATCACCATGACTTTCCAAGTAAGTCAAAGTGGTTTTGTCTGGGGTGTCCTAAATACCCCGTCTCTAAGTAGAAGAATAAAAAGCATTTGAGAGGCAATGCACATCTAAAGTGCACACATAAATATTTTTCAGATCATAGTGACATATAATTTACTGGCATTGTGATGTTTTGTGTACCAATTATTATTTTAGAATGAAATTTCCCCAAATTCAGCAGGGATGATTATTTAATCAAAGGAGCGGCACCGAGAGAGTACAAAAATTAAGGATGGGGCAAGTCTATACTTGTATTGATGAAATAATGGTATGATGGACTGAGGCAGGGAGCCAAGCAGCCGTGGCACTGTCTCCCTCTTCTGGCAACACATTTCATAGTGTCCCACTGCAGCTGTCAGCCATCTGCTCCAGTCAGACCAATCCACTGCAGCGCCATCAAGTTTCACTTTAAGCTCTGCTACTCCTACTAAGACTCATAGTAGAGAGGTTTGACAAACTAAAACAAAGAAGCATGAGCACATCGCCCCTGTGCTCTGCACCTTACACTGGCTCCCTTTCGGCTTTTGTGTTACATATAAAGTTTTGCTGATTGTTTTTAAGTGTCTGCACTGTATAGGCCCAATGTATCTGAGTGAGCTCTTGCAGCCATACACTCCACGTAGGGCTCTGAAGTCAGCTGACCAGCTTCTCCTGGCTGTTCCTAAAGCCAGGCTTACATCCAGAGGTGATAGAGCCTTTTCTGTCGCAGCACCACGACTCTGGAACGATCTTCCACTGACTGTCAGGTCCTCAGAGTCTGTGGGACAGTTTAAATCCAGACTGAAAACCCATCTCTTCTCCCTGGCTTTCAACACTGGCTAAGTGGTATATGCTTTCCTCTGTATTTTTAGATTTTTTTTATTTATTTTTATTCCTTTCCTTTGTTAATATTTTACACTTTTGTATTGCTATTATTGTGAAGCACTTTGGTCAGCTGCAGCTGTGTTTTAAATGTGCTATATAAATAAATTTGAAATGAATTGAACACTACATAGGTGAGACTAAGCAGCCGTTACACAAAAGGCTATACCAGCACTGCAGAGAGGGCGCCAGTGGATCTCAGTCTGCACTTCATTTCCACCTTAAAGACACTAACCACACGTCTGAGGACAAGCAAGTTAAAATCTTAGCCAGAGAAAAGAAATGGTTTGAGAGAGGGGAGAAGGAGGCATTGTATGTGAAACAGTTGAGAAACAGCCTTAACCGGGGAGGGGGTCTGAGACACGCTTTGTCCCCTGTTTACAATGGGGTACTCAGGTCAAAGCAGTTTCAGTCTTTTGTTCATGGTAATGAGTCATTCACATCATCAGGCGACTTGTCAGGAGAGGTGTCAGGAGAGGCGTCAGTCCCATTGTTAGGAGGGACAGCTACCCTGTCACTAGGAGGGTGCTAACTAGAGCACAATAGGTGCTAATTAAAGCAATTGTTTAGTCACTGGCCAATAGTAGTCTGCCTCTTGGTAGGAGGGGTCTGGTTAGGTTTAAAACTCCAGCTTTTGTGGCTTCTGTTTGTTCTTCTCTACAAGGGTCAAGACAGAAGTCAGACTACCAGAGCAAGAATTTTAGCTGAGGAAGCTTCTGCAATTTGCAGCGAAACGTCGTCACGTCAAGCTACCCAGTCCAGTCAAAGATTCAAGCTTCTCTACTATGGAAACCACCTGGACAACGGAGAGCCCTCACAGTAATACTAAGACTCATGCCTTTAAGACATGGAGGCTACAAATCCTGTCAGTCCCCTCCAGGCACCACAGTCCTCAGCAAGCATGATGGCTGACTCCAGAGGGAGACTTAACTGAGCAAGGCCCTTTTTGACAATGTTGAGCCAACAGGTCCTTGTTGCCCCTTTAGGTCTGTGCCAATGTTCAGATTTTGGGTCAAAATTAAGTATGTTGGTGATGGGATGATTAGGTAGTTGGTGGCAAAGTCATCCAAACAACTGGAGCCAGTGTTGGGTAAATCCTCGAAGTATGGGTGGTTGCTGTTTGCATCATCTAAGCTCATTTTTGGAGATATGTACAGTCCATCAGATGTTTTCAATAGTATAAAGAGTCTTAGAATCAAAGCCACTGAGCCATTTGACAACAGCCTTTGGTAGAGGCCAGGATCCTCATGTACAAAGGTTGCATATGCACAAAAACGTGCCATACGTCCTTAGCTAACATTCAGATGTATCAAAAGTGAAATGACCGTGGAAATGTGCAGTGTCCCATGCCAAGTTCATGGTTGGTGTAAACACCTTTCTACAGCTCTTGATCCTCTGGCAACACATAGAGGTGATGCTGAGAAACTATAATGATATGAAAACAAGAAGTCATCAGAGTGATGTACACATCAGAGACACACTTATGAAGAATGAACATACTCACATATTTGCAGTTATAAGGGTGGATATAAAAGCATGGTCAAAGTGATGAAGAAAATGGTATTAACAATGACTGCATTAGCAGTGTTAGAAGACCTTGCAAATGGTGCAATCCAATGTGAGCGAGTACTCAGGGAACCCAAGGATTTAGTTGCAAATGACGATAATTGGCTCATAAGCCAATTTTGTTTACCAAAGCCAGTGTTACTGCAGTTGTGCACAGAACTGCAGCAGGCCCTAACATCGAGGAGCCAGGGGTTGTCTGTGTCCACACAGGTGCTGACCATGCTGGGGTTCCTGGCAACAGGGGCATTCCAGCAATATCTGGCCAAACGGTCAAGAGTGTGCCAGTCATCCTTGAACCGAGCCATGTCAGCTGTGTAGAACGGAATCATTCGAATGTCATACAGGTACATCATAGTCCCATACAATGCTATTGAACAGGCCAACATTAAAGTGCAATTTGCAACAAGAGCAGGTATCCCTAATTTAATCGTAGCTATTGACTACATACATATTGCTATAAAGGCACCATCACATGATGAATTTGTTTTTGTTAATATGAAACATTTTCATTCCATCAATGTTCAAATGATATATGATACGTAAATGTACTGAGTTGGGAACAGAATAGAGGCTGGCACGGTGTGAAATGCGTAGCTGGTTGGTGAGTAAATAGTTTATTTGTGGAACTGTTCTGAATGAAAACCAGTGCGGCAACCTTTGGGCATGTGCACATTCAAATATGTTTTTTGTGATTATTAATTTTTTTGTTTGTTTTTTTGTTGATGGTGAAACTTGAGCTGCAGAGCTTGTTAACAAGCCCCAATTGTCTCCTTGTGTTCAGGATTTGTCAATAAATGTGTCCGTAATGTTGTGAATGTCACACACTATCAGACGTGATGCACCTCATTTTTTAAAACTTCAGTGTGTGCGCGCTGCTCTGAGCTCACAGCATTTACAGCCTCACACGCACGTTCCCACTCACTTCTTTTACCGTTTCATATTTATCCCTTTTGACATGGTACCAAATAAAATATTCCTGTCTCCTCTTCATTTCCATTCATCTGTAGCTCACACTCGGTATGATGTACGAGGTCTGTCCATAAAGTATCGTACCTTTTTATTTTTTTCAAAAACTATATGGATTTCATTCATATGTTTTTACGTCAGACATGCTTGAACCCTCGTGCGCATGCGTGAGTTTTTCCACGCCTGTCGGTGACGTCATTCACCTGTGAGCACGCCTTGTGGAAGGAGTGGTCCCGCCCCCTCATCGGATTTTCATTGTCTGGAAATGGCGTAATGAAAAGGACTTTTTTTCCATCAGAATTTTTTCAGAAGCTGTTAGAGACTGGCACCTAGAAACCATTCGAAAAATTTATCTGGCTTTCAGTGAAAATTTTACAGGCTTCACAGAGAATAAGGACTTTAACTACAGCTTTAAGGACCCCTTTAAGGACGGTCGATGCGCCGCGCTGTGAGCTGCGACGATGCGGCACAAACCACTGGATCATTTCTAAGCTGATGGCTTTGTGGATACGAGACCGTCGTGTGCTCTTTCTCTGGTTATCACAAGACCTGAACATCAGCCATTTTCTGGCAGATTTCACTTTTAACAAGAGATTTTGTCATGGAAAGCCACGCGGAGGCTTCGCGCGTCACGACCGATTCGCTGATGAAGCGAGACAAAGGAACACCTCCGTTTCGGAGTGTTAGAGGATAAGTTGGGACATGTCCAGCTCTCCACAAGTTCTTTTATACTCAGCTCTCCACAAGTTCTTTTATACTCACTCGACTGGTAAGCACTGAAAGCCAAGATAGACATGTCCCAACTTGTCCTCTAACACTCCGAAACGGAGGTGTTCCTTTGTCTTGTTTCATCAGCGAATCGGTCGTGACGCGCGAAGCCTCCGCGTGGCTTTCCATGACAAAATCTCTTGTTAAAAGTGAAATCTGCCAGAAAATGGCTGATGTCCAGCTCTTGTGATAACCAGAGAAAGAGCACACGACGGTCTCGTATCCACAGAGTCATCAGCTTAGAAATGATCCAGTGGTTTGTGCCGCATCGTCGCAGCTCGCAGCGCGGCGCATGGACTGTCCTTAAAGGGGTCCTTAAAGCTGTAGTTAAAGTCCTTATTCTCTGTGAAGCCTGTAAAATTTTCACTGAAAGCCAGATACATTTTTCGAATGGTTTCTAGGTGCCAGTCTCTAACAGCTTCTGAAAAAATTCTGATGGAAAAAAAGTCCTTTTCATTCCGCCATTTCCAGACAATGAAAATCCGACGAGGGGGCGGGACCACTCCTTCCACAAGGCGTGCTCACAGGCGAATGACGTCACCGACAGGCGTGGAAAAACTCACGCATGCGCACGAGGGTTCAAGCATGTCTGACGTAAAAACATATGAATGAAATCCATATAGTTTAAAAAAAAAATAAAAAGGACCGTTAATTTATGGACAGACCACGTATTTTCTTTGTTCATGTGGAATGATCAGACAGAGAGGGGAATCCCAGGTCCCGGCACTTGTTTAAATAAATTTGCATAGTTAAAAGGGGGCACGGACAGGGAGGAGTTTGATACTTCTGCATGTATGCTCAATTCCATGTTGATTTGGATGTACAAAAGGAATGTGCTTGTATCCATCCATATGCACACACTGATACATTTTATTTTTTTGTGCGTACAATAGTTTCTGGGTTTTAGCGTGTGCCATGTTTCAGTAGGAAATCCACTCACGTCTTTGTACATAAGGTCCCTGATCTCTGTTCTGTACAGCGGCATAGGCACAACAGGGATTGTAGAGTTAGAACTTCACCTGGTGGCTGATGTTGCAGCAATGCCAGAGTGGCATCCAGAGAGACCTCATGACCCCTGTTGTCAGAGCGTGGTTTACCATTATCTAGATTTCATTGGTTGAGGTCAATGTTGAACCATGAAAGACAAAATGGTCAACAAACTCAACCTGGTGGCCCTCAACATGGATGGAGTGGGGTGTGGGGACTTCACTGATGTAAAGAAGCTTCATATTTGGCCAGCTGACTTGAAACCCAAACTTTGAGCACAGGGGAAAAAAAAAATTCAACATTGCAAAAAGAATACCTCCATGACAGGCAGGCATGGTATATACCAATTAAGTTCACATTGCCCAACCCTAATAAACTATTGTTTACCATGCTTTAGGGCCCCTTTACACATAGTACGCAGTTCTCCAAAATCTCGCAATACATGACCCCTGCAGAGTTGGGTAGGATTACTTTGAAACGTAATCCAAAAGTAATCAGATTACAAGTAATCCAAATGTATGTACATGCATACATGTAATCCACATGTATTCTTTCAAAGTAATCCTACCCAACCGTGGACCCTGGTCATCCTCTCCTTAATACAGTGCAGTCATCCTGTCCCATGTGCAGAAAAACACCCCCAAAGCATGACGCTTCCACCCCCATGCTTCACAGTAGGGACGGTGTTTTTGGGATGTACTCAGCATTCTTCTTCCTCCAAACACGGCGAGTGGAATTAAGACCAAAAAGTTCTATTTTGGTCTCATCTGACCACATAACTTTCTCCCATGACTCCTCTGGATCATCCAAATGGTCATGGGCAAACTTAAGACGGGCCTGGACCTGTGCTGATTTAAGCAGGGGAACCTTCCGTGCCATGCATGATTTTAATCCTTGACGTCTTAGTGTATTACCCACAGTAACCTTGGAAACAGTGGTGCCAGCTCTCTTCAGGCCATTGACCAGCTCCTCCCGTGCAGTTCTGGGTTGATTCCTCACCTTTCTTAGGATCATTGATATGCCATGAGGTGGGATCTTGCATGGAGCCCCAGTCCGAGGGAGACTGACAGTCATGTTTAGCTTCTTCCATTTTCTAATAATTGCTCCAACAGTTGATCTTTTTTCACCAAGCTGCTTGGCAATTGCCCTGTAGCCCTTTCCAGCCTTGTGGAGGTCTGCAATTTTGTCTCTGGTGTCTTTGGACAGCTCTTTGGTCTTAGCCATGATAGTAGTTGGAGTCTTACTGATTGTGTGGGGTGGACAGGTGTCTTTATGCAGCTAAAGACCTCAAATAGATGCTTCTAATTTGGAATAATAAGTGGAGTGGAGGTGGACTTTTTAGAGGCAGACTAACAGGTATTTGAGGGCCAGAATTTCTACTGTTTGGCAGGTATTGAAATACTTATTTGCAGCAGTAACATGCAAATAAATTGTTAAAAAATCATACATTGTGATTTCCGTGTTTTTTTTTTTATTTTTAAGATTATGTCTGTCACAGTGGACATGCACCCAAGATGAAAATTTCAGACCCCTCCATGATTTCTAAGTGGGAGAACTTGCAAAATCGCAGGGTGTTCAAACACTTATTTTCCTCACTGTAATTACGACAATACCTACATACGCAATTACATAACAAATAATGAAAATGACTGACTATAATACAGAGTGACACGTTGGTCTGGCCGCTGAATAGACAGGGAGGCATGTCTGCTCACAGCCGCTGCTGTTGTGATCTGGACGTCCCGGCTGGAGAACACCTACCGTGCTTTGAAGGACATGAACTTACAACATTTCTCCGTGAATTGCGTGCTTGTGCCTGCTGTCCTCATGTGGAGATACATAAAACATATATCGTGTTGCAACGGGCTGGAGAGCACGCACAGCACTTACATTGACAGGCTATTCCAGCTGGAACAGACCGTCAGTTCATGTGGACATGCAGCAGGCAATCTAAATGTCATGTCTGTCTGACAGGATACGCGTGTCCTGTGAGTGGCGCAGGACTATATGACAAGCCAACAGATTGACATATACGCCACTTTCAGTCATGTATCAGCAGAAATACATTGTAACAAACATGGTTTGGTCAATTATCACTGCACTTTTTCTCTTTTTCTAAAAAATAAGTTTATCTGCTTGTTGATTTTAGCCATTTCACGCTCCTGTTATAACACAGTGATTGTAGCACAGTGGTAAAGTTTCTGTCTGGTAATCAGAGCTAGCAGGTTTGATTTCCATGAGTGGCAATTATTTTTTATTTAACCAGGGTTATTTACCCATGGGGTTCTGTATTGTGTCCCCTTTAATTTATTATTTTATCAACCCACTGATATTCACTAATTATACAGCTGGTTTTATTTTTTATTTTTCTCCACATCAGTGGCGCGATGTAGTGCACCACGTCCCAGCTGCTCGCAATGTGTTCTTGCTCACGCAACACCGTCGCAGCGGCATCGTTCACGCCTGCCCATCAGCTAGATGTTTTCATGGGTCGCTCATACGAGCTGTTCCACTGTGATTCGCTCTGATTTGTACTTATTACTATGTGTGAAGGGGCCCTTATGCAACCACGTCGCGGCTGAGAGATACATTGACAGGCAGGCAGTTTACTTCAAAAAGTATTTTAATTATTTAAATACCAAATGAGCATTATGGGCTTCTGGGGAGAACCCCCCCCCCGCATAAACTCAAAAATGTGAAAAAATGATTTATGACATACAGGGTGAACTGTATTATTTCATGTTCCTAATAGTCTACATAATGCAAATAAATTACAATATATTGCTATATCAAATTGCATTTCTTGCTTGTTGATACATATCAAATCTGGACCCAAGTATGTTATTACATATCGTATCAAGAGAAAAATGTATTGTCCTATCCCTCTTTGGAGGTTTTTTTTTTTCCAGTGCAGAGGACACTGATCAGAAAGTTTTAGTGATCACTATTTCTGCTTTCGGACAATTGCACCACCTTGGTCTTCATCATTATAAATATTTCAATGTATTTGTTTTGCTGGTGCCGATAGTGCAGAACATATATTGAGCAAGTGCTGTGATCCTCTGGATAAGACGGAACACAGCTGAGAGTATGCTGAGCAGTTAACTTTCACTTTGAACATCTAAATCACTCTTCTTGACAAAAGCGTCTGTCTCACTTTCACAGATATGCATCACAGAAGGACACGGTATTTAAGCATGACAAATCGCTGTGTGAAGACCAGGGTTGCCCACAAATGTGATCGAGTGCACAGTTTAATGATGTATTGCATCAAAGTTTCTACTATGCAATGTGTGCAGAAACAACTGTAGCATAACCCTAGACATGGTCGCATTCCTGTAGTAAAACACAACCGTGGTGATGTCACAGCATGTACAACAGTTAGCAGGGGAGCTATCTCCACTGCCGACATATTCCAGTTGACCGCACGTAGCCTCCTGGATCCTCAAAGGTTTTCCAAAGTAGTGGAAAGGTTTCAAACTGTCAGTACATGTGATATTTATCCTTGAAAGAGAGAAGTGGGCTTACTTCACTCTCAATCAAAGCATTACGTAAAATTCCCAAGACAGGCATAGAACACGCAGAGTCTGGCACAGAACTTACAAATCAATCACTAATCATATTACACATTCTGATGAAATGTCAAAGAGTGTATCGAGCATTGTTGTGGATATAATTGCCTTTGATACGGATGTAATGTTTTTCATGTCCTATATTCTGGATGTACTTCCTTGCTGAGGTTTAATTCACAGAGCCGAGAATGATTTATACACACATGGGAAAAATGACAGCACTGCATCACAATATGACAGTGAATATGTGCTATATAGATGGGAAAGGCTGGAGACATGCTGGATCCAGCTGAAATTCTGCAGAAAGAGCTCTGGGACATGAGCTACAAAGGCTGACAGAGGAAGGCACTGCCTGATATCAGTAGGCTTGTGAAACTACCGATGTTTCCTTTTACTGTTATTGTTAAAATGCTTGGCTGAGAGAATGTGTGGCCATCCGGAATAACTTTGTGCTGCCCAGCACATCGTAAAACTTACATGAGAACCTAACAGCAGCGATCAGGTAATTTATTATCCACCCCAGCATAAAAATGACCTAACAATACCAGCTGGCGGTGCACAGGTCACAATGACTTTTGTATCTCCGGGGACAGTACTTTGTTTTGTTTTTTGACTAGTCTGTGTTGAGTTCAAGAATGCATCCTCAAATCAGAAAATGTATAGAAAATGCAAATAAAATAATTCGCCAGTGATTCTTACATTCACTCAGACTTATTTCATTGCAGAAAGTATGAACCCAACATTTTTTTTTTTCTGGTCACCTTCATTTAATTTAATATATATCTACAGTATTATCGCTTTTCAGATCTGCAACAACAAAGTTGGGATGCAAAAGCATTTAGCACTTTGTAAGGTTGCCGTCCCCTCTCAGAACACTGAATACATTTTGGTATTGAGGATATCAAGTAATGAAGTGTTTGAAAGTGTTATTTTGTCCCATTCTTCCTGCAAACACATCTTATGGCCCCTTCACACATAGTGTTGTGAAAGTGTAGGAACACAGACCCACAACAGGAGGCGTAAATGAACGGGCAATGGATAAGCCAAACAGTAACAATTTAATGTTGTAAATTGTGCACAACGGAATACAGACAACAACCAGTTTGGAACTACAGTCAATTACACGTTGGGTGACGTGTGGGCAGGCTTGAGGATAGGAGACGCCCGTCCAGAACCGAGCCGGATCCCACACGGCCCTCACCGCCAACGGATCTGAAGAACACCGGAGCCGCCAAGTCCTGGGTCCCCAGGTGGTCACCGTCTCCAGCTGTCAGACCTGGTACTGCTGGCAGAGAACAGAAACAGCACAGGTGAGTGTGAGTACGCACACTCAGTAATCCCACAGTCTGTGTTCTTTTGGGAGAGAGCACCTCCACCTCCAGTCACACACTCGTGCAGCTCCTGTCTAACCACTTATCTGGTTGGGGTGTGAAGCGAAGCCGTTGCTGATCACACCAAACGCCAATCCCACAGATAAGGCAACACCACAGGAAAATGGCTGCAAAGAAGTTCAGACTATTAGTCAGCGTTAAGTGTAGCAGAGAAAATTACCTCCAAGGTAGCTGATTTCTCGGCGAGGAGGTGGAGTTGCAGTCCGGCCTTTATGGTGATGGTGATGAGTTGAATGAGTGACAGCTGGTGCCAATGATGAGTGACAGCTGTCACTCCCAGTGGCTCCGACGCCCTCTCGTGCTTGAAGCCCGCACTCCAAGCAGGGCGCCATCTGGTGGTGGTGGGCCAGCAGTACCTCCTCTTCAGCGGCCCACACAACAGGACCCCCCCTCAACGGGCGCCTCCTGGCGCCCGACCAGGCTTGGCTGGGTGCCACCGGTAGAAGTCGGCCAGGAGGGCCAGGTCCAGGATAAAGCTCCTCTTCACCCAGGAGCGTTCTTCGGGTCCATACCCCTCCCAGTCCACCAAATACTGGAACCCCCGGCCCTTCCGACGGACGTCCAGGAGCCGGCGCACGGTCCAAGCCGGCTCCCCGTCGATGATCCGGGCAGGAGGCGGTGCCGGTCCGGGGGTACAGAGGGGTGAAACGTGGTGAGGTTTGATGCGTGACACATGGAAAACCGGGTAAATCCGCAGCGAAGCTGGCAGCTGAGGATCTTGAGTATGGTGAATGGTCCAATGTATCTGTCCTTTAATTTCTGGGATTCCACTTGCAGGGGAATGTCTTTTGTGGACAGCCAAACCTCCTGCCCAGGCTGATACGTAGGGGCCGGGGCACGCCGGCGGTCTGCATGGTCCTTGGACCTCGTCCGGGCTTTGAGCAGGGCAGAGCGGGCGGTACGCCACACCCGACGGCACCTTCTCAGATGGGCCTGGACCGAGGGCACCCCGACCTCTCCCTCCATCAGCGGGAACAATGGGGGCTGGTATCCCAAACACACCTCAAACGGGGAGAGGCCGGTAGCAGACGATACTTGGCTATTATGAGCGTACTCGATCCAGGCCAGATGGTTGCTCCAGGCCGTCGGGTGCGCGGAGGTCACGCAGCGGAGGGCCTGCTCCAATTCCTGGTTCGCTTGCTCTGCCTGTCCATTCGTCTGAGGATGGTACCCGGATGAGAGACTCACGGTGGCCCCCAGTTCCCTGCAGAAACTCCTCCAGACCTGAGAGGAGAACTGAGGACCACGGTCTGAGACAATATCTGATGGAATCCCATGCAGACGCACGACATGGTGGACCAGGAGGTCTGCAGTCTCCTGGGCCGTCGGGAGCTTCGGGAGGGCCACGAAGTGGGCCGCCTTGGAGAACCGGTCCACTATCGTGAGGATGGTAGTCATGCCCTGGGACGGCGGGAGGCCCGTGACAAAGTCCAGGCCGATGTGAGACCAGAGGCGATGAGGCACGGGCAGAGGCTGGAGGAGGCCTTGGGCCTTGTGGTGGTCGGCTTTGCCCCTGGCACAAGTGGTGCAGGCCTGGACATATTCCCGGACGTCGGCTTCCATAGACGCCCACCAGAAGCGCTGCCGGACCACTGCCACGGTCCTTCGCACCCCTGGAGGACAGGAGAGCTTGGAACCGTGACAGAAGTCTAGGACCGCAGCCCTGGCCTCTGGTGGGACGTACAGTTTGTCCTTCGGACCTGTCCCCGGGTCCGGGCTCCGTGTCAGGGCCTCCCGGACGGTCTTCTCCACGTCCCAGGTGAGGGTGGCCACGACAGGATTCGGGGATGATGGTTTCCGTCGGGTCTGACAGCTCAGTCTTGACCTCCTCTTCGTGCACCCGGGACAGGGCGTCAGATCGTTGGTTCTTCGTCCCGGGGCGGTAGGTGATTCGAAAGTCAAAACGCCCGAAGAACAGTGACCAGTGGGCTTGCCTGGGGTTCAGACGCCTGGCGGTCCGAATGTACTCCAGGTTCCGATGGTCCGTGAAAACCGTAAATGGTACCGATGCTCCCTCCAACAGGTGTCTCCACTCCTCAAGAGCCTCCTTCACCGCAATAAGTTCCCGATTGCCGACATCATAGTTCCTTTCA
Source organism: Thalassophryne amazonica (assembly GCF_902500255.1). NCBI lineage: Eukaryota > Metazoa > Chordata > Actinopteri > Batrachoidiformes > Batrachoididae > Thalassophryne > Thalassophryne amazonica. The sequence goes on from NC_047118.1 coordinate 57,144,515, forward strand.
GCCGGGGTCAACCTGCGGGAAAAGTAGGCACATGGATGGAGAACCTTGTTGGACTCCCCGCTCTGGGATAGCACGGCTCCTATCCCTGAGTCAGAGGCGTCCACTTCAACTACAAACTGGCGATTGGGATCGGGCTGCACCAGAACCGGTGCAGTCGAGAACCGGCGTTTCAACTCCCTAAACGCGGCTTCGCACTGATCCGACCAGGTGAAGGGGACTTTTGTGGAGGTCAGGGCTGTCAGGGGGCTAACTACCTGACTGTAGCCCTTGATGAACCTCTGGTATAAATTTGCAAAACCGAGGAACTGTTGCAGTTTCCTACGGTTTGTTGGTTGGGGCCAATCTCTCACCGCCGCAACCTTGGCCGGATCAGGGGCGACGGAGTTGGAGGAGATTATGAACCCCAGGAAGGACAAAGAAGTGCGGTGGAACTCGCACTTCTCGCCCTTCACAAACAGCTGGTTCTCCAACAACTGCTGTAGGACCTGACGTACATGCTTGACATGGGTCTCAGGATCCGGAGAAAAAAATGAGTATATCGTCTAGATATACGAAGACAAACCGATGCAGGAAGTCCCGCAAGATGTCATTAACCAACGCTTGGAACGTCGCGGGCGCATTGGTGAGGCCGAACGGCATGACCAGGTACTCAAAGTGACCTAACGGGGTGTTAAATGCCGTCTTCCACTCGTCTCCCTCCCGGATCCGAACCAGGTGATAAGCATTCCAAAGATCCAATTTTGTGAAAATTTGGGCTCCATGCAAGGGCGTGAACACTGAATCCAACAGAGGTAACGGGTATCGGTTGCGAACCGTAATCTCATTCAGCCCTCTGTAATCGATGCATGGACGGAGTCCGCTGTCCTTCTTGCCCACAAAAAAGAAACCACCACCCATCGGGAGGTGGAGTTCCGGATCAACCCGGCAGCTAACGAGTCCAGATGTAGGTCTCCATTGATTCGCGTTCCGGACGTGAGAGGTTGTACAGCCTGCTGGACGGGTACTCAGCGCCCGGTATCAAATCAATTGCACAATCGTACGGACAGTGCGGGGGCAGCGTGAGTGCCAGATCCTTGCTGAAGACGTCAGCATGGTCATGGTACTTGGCTGGCACCGCTGCCAGATTGGGGGGAACTAAAACCTCCTCCTTAGCTGTCACACCGGGTGGAACCGAGGATCCTAAACACTCCCGGTGGCAGGTTTAAGCTCCACTGAACCACAACCCCAGACGGCCAATCAATCTGGGGATTGTGTTTTAACACCCATGGAAAACCCAAAATCACTCAGGAGGTAGAAGGTGTTACATAAAACACAATCTCCTCCCTGTGATTCCAGACGCAACCAATGTCACTGGCTGTGTCTGGTGTGTGATTAGTGGAAGAAGGGTGCCATCTAGTGCCCGCACTGACAATGGTGACGGTAAGGCCACTAGAGGGAGCGCATCCTCCTTTGCCCATCTGCTATCCAGCAGATTCCCCTCCGACCCCGTGTCCACCAGTGCTGGGGCGTGAAGGGTTAGATCCCCACTCAGGATCGTGACTGGGATACGTGCAGATTTTCGGGGTCTCCCCGCGTGGGTATTGTGACCCACCCTTAGCCCAGCCTCTAAGGACGAGTGCTGCTGTTTTGACCGTTTGGGGCATTCTCTCTGTGTGTGCTCAGTTGAGCTGCAGAGAAAACACTCCCCACGGATCAGCCTCCTTTGTCTCTGATCTGATCGCCTTTTGGCCCTGCTCGTCTCCATAGCAACGTCAGCAGGGGGAGCTGTCGTCACGTGGAGTGCCCTGGCTGTGGAGCGTGGGGAAGTCGGCTCCCTTTCGGACCCGGGAGGAAGAGGGACGGCTTGTGCCTGACCATGCCCTTCGTCTCGCTCCCGTCGGTGTTCTGTTAATCGGTTGTCTAACCGTATAACCAGGTCGATAAGCCCGTCTAAATCCCGCGGCTCGTCCTTCGCCACCAGGTGCTCCTTAAGGACCAGAGACAGTCCGTTTACAAAGGCGGCACGGAGCGCAACAGCATTCCAGCCGGCTCGCGCTGCCGCGATGCGGAAGTCGACTGCATACTTAGCTGCGCTCCGACACCCCTGTCTTATCGACAGCAGCACGCTTGAAGTGGTCTCGCCTCTATGAGGGTGGTCGAACACCTGTCGGAACTCCCTCACAAACTCAGTGTAAATCATTAGGAGCCGTGAATTCTGCTCCCAGAGTGCCGTAGCCCAGGCGCGTGCCTCTCCTCGAAGCAAATTTATAACGTAAGCCACCCGGCTAGCGTCTGACGCGTACATGACGGGACGCTGTGAAAAGACGAGCGAGCACTGCATCAAGAAGTCCGAGCACGTCTCCACACAGCCTCTGTACGGCTCCGGAGGGCTTATGTATGCTTCAGGGAAGGTGGGGGGGTTCGTTGAACGACCAGTGGAATGTCTGTCTCTGGCATTCGGTCAGGAGGAGGAGGTGCTGCAGCAGCGCCCTGAGCATGCGCTTCCACCTGGGCGGTGAGAGCCTCCATCCTTCGATTGAGAACAATGCTCTGCTCGGTAACTAAGTCCAACCGAGCAGTAAAAGCGGTTAAGATGTGCTGCAGCTTACCTAACACGCCTCCACACAACACATAGTGTGAAGTGTGGACAATGTGTGGACGAAAACAGCAAAACAGCGCAAAAAATAGTTTGAAATTAGCGCGCCATGAAACATCGTGCCGATGAGCAGGTTTGCACGATGCCAGCGCGACGGTTCGTGCACGCGACGGTGTCTGCATTGTGTTCCATGGGATGAGCTGCACCATATCGCGGTGCTGACTTAGAGGAAATGAAATAAAAAAACAGCTGTATAATTAGTGAATATATAATATATAATATAATATAATATAATAGGGTTGATATAAATAATACACAAAGGGGGACGCAATACAGAACTCCGCAGTTAATAACCCTGGTTTAAAAAACAAAACCAAAAAAACACAACATTCACAGGATTTGAACCTGTGCATCCTAATTACAAAACAGCAACTCTACCACTGCTTTGTGAAAGGGGCATGAAATGGCTAAAATCAAGCAGACAAATGTATTTTCTCAAAAAAGAAAAAAAAGCACTGTGATAACTGACCAAACAGCATTTGCTACAGCGTATTTCTGCTGATATGTGACTGAAAGTGGTGTATTTGTCATACTGTTGGCCTGTCATATGGTCCTGCGGTGCCCCGCTCACTTTCCTGTCAGACAAACATGACATTCAGATCGCCTGCTGCATGTCCACATAAACTGACGGTCCATTCCAGCTTGACCTGTCAGTGTGCACGCTCTCTAGACCGTCGCAAGCGATATGTTTTTACGTTTTCTATGTGAGTACAGCAAGCGCACACACACCCGCTTGTCTGTCCAGGACATCCAGATGTCCAGGTCCAGAGATGTCAACAACTGCCGCGCCCCCTGTCCATTCAGCGCACAGACCAAAGTGTCCCTCTGTGATCAGATGAGATGTGCCTTGCCTGGGGGGGGGGGCACAAACCACACGCATGCACGTGTTGGGGGATCAGGGGAGCGAGTGACACACTCACACACACACACGTTGTGGGGGGAGCTGACGGCACACCACATCTCGACAACTCCACAGTTGTGTGGATCTTTGACAAATTTCACTCCCACTGCGACAGTGGTCATCTGCAGACTGCTGTCGTGCCAAGAGTGCGACTGACCACACATTTTCTAAGTGCCACGTGAGCGGTGTTAGGTGTTCGTGCGTGTCACCTGGAATTTGGCCGGCAGCTGCCGTGAGACTGTGGTGATGGGTTCGCACAGCACACACTCTGTCTTTCAGGCACTTGTGTTGACAAATAGTTGTAGTAACAGGTGTATGAGGTGTTGGAGACAGGGACGACATTACATGGTTTGCACACGATTCCTACGTTATGTGCACTAAGTGTGCACTTCACCCAAACTTCACCAGTGTGTGAAGGGGCCCTTAAGGCATGCAACAGTAGGGGGTTCATTGTTGTTGCATTTTTTTCCCCCAACATTTTCCACACATTCTCTATCGGGAATAGTTAAGGACTGCAGGCAGGCCAGTACAGTATCTGTAACCTCTTCTTCCACAGTGACAGCTTTTATAATGTTTGCAGACTAGGTAGATTGGAAACAATGCATGGACATCCCTGGAAATGATGCCTTGAAGGCAGCATATTGTTGTGTGGGCCGCTGAAGAGGAGGTACTGCTGGCCCACCACCACCAGAGGGCGCCCTGCTTAGAGTGCGGGCTCCAAGCACGAGAGGGCGCCAGGCCCAGAGGAAGTGACAGCTGTCACTCATCACACCAGCTGTCACTCATCTACACCAGTACTTAAGCCGGACTGCAACTCCACCTCCCCGCCGAGAAATCGACTACCGAGAGGTAATTTCTCTGCTGACTCATATCGTTGAGTACTTTCTGAACTTCTGTTGCAGCCGGTATCCTGTGGTGTTGGCCCTTATCTGGGGAATTGGCGTGTGGCGTGACGACGACGACTGCGCCACAGATAAGTGGTTAAACAAGGAGCTGCACGAGTGTGTGATTCGGAGGTGGAGGTCCTCCTCCTGACTGTGTACAGACTGTAGACCACTGAGTGTAAGGACTTACACTCATTCATCTTGTCTCTGCTTTTTGCCAGCAGTACCAGGTTCGACAGCCGAAGACAGAGGTCACCTGGGGACTCGGGACTTGGCGGCTCCGGTGTTCTTCAGACCGTTGGTGGTGGAGGCCGTGTGGGACGCGGCCTCTCTCTCTCGGGGTCTTCTATCTTCGAGCCTGCCACACGTCACCTGGTGTTAATTGACTTTGCAATTTCTGTATATTTAGTTGTGTATTGTCACAACATTAAATTGTTACCTTTTGGCTTACTCATTGTCCGTTCATTTGCGCCCCCTGTTGTGGGTCCGTGCTACGACACCTTCCCAACACATATTACTCTGAGATCTCAATGTACTGCATTAAGGCTGCCATCACACAAATGCAATTTACCTTTTCCAAAGGCACTACCAAATTCCCATTCCATGACAGACCCAGGCTTTTGAACTTACTGCTAAATCTTCCAACAAATATCTTGAATACTGATTCGTCTGACCACAATAGAAATTTACTCTGTGTGATGGTCCTAAGCAGATGCCTCAGAGCCCAGAGAAGTTGACGACACTTCTGGACAAGGTTACCATAAGTCTTTGTTTGCATGGTTTAAGTGGCATTTGTGAATGTAACTGCTTATCGTGGTGCTTGACAAAGTGCTTCTTCAAGTCTTCCCCAAGTCATCCCTTACCTATGTGGTTATATCAGCTATTGATGAATGGTGGTTCTTGATGCAGTGCTGTCTGAGGGATTGGAGATCATAGGTATTCATGACAAGTTGTACAAGACGTTACTAGGTAACGTGCTGCACATCCTTTCCAGCTCAGTCCCTTTGTCTGGCCAATCAATACAAGTCCTACTTTCCTTCCTTACTGTTTAAGGATGCAGATGGTAATGTGCTGACAACCGAGAAGAGTGTGTTGGGAAGGTGGAGTGAATATTTTGAGCAGCTGATGAATGAAGAAAATGAGAGAGAGAAAAGGCTGGATGACATGGAGAGAGTAAATCAGGAACTGCAAGAAATTAGTAAAGATAAAATGATGGCAACTATGAAGAGGATAAAGAATCGGCAGTCGGTCCAGATGATATTCTAGTAGAGGCAACAAAATGTCTAGGAGAGATGTCAGTGAGTTTCTAACCAGAGTGTTTAGTAAATCTTGGAAATTCAGAGGATGGCTGAGGAGTTGCGACAAAGTGTGCTGGTTCATATTTTTAAGAACAAGGGTGATGTGCAGAAGCTGCAGTAACTACAGAGGCATAAAGGTGATCAGCCACAGCATGAAGATATGGGAAAGAGTAGTAGAAGCTGGACTTAAAAAACAGGTGAACATCTGTGAGCAGCAGTATAGTTTCATGCCAAGAAAGAGCACCACAATGCGATATTTGCTCTGAGAGCACTGATGGAGAAGTATACAGAAGGCCAGAAGGAACTGCATGTGTGTTTGCATGTCTACAGTGCCTCCAAAATGTATTCACAGCACCTGCACTTTTTCCACATTTTTTATGTTACGCCTTATTAGAAAATGGATTTGTAATTAATTTTTCCTCAAAATATTACACACAGTACCATAATGACAATGTAAAAAATGTTTTGTGAGATTTGGCAAATTTATTAAAAATAAAAATCTAAGGAATCACCTGTACATAAGTATTCACAGCCTTTGCCATGAAGCTCAAAATTGAGTTCAGGTGGCATCCTCTTTCCACTGATCATCCATGAGATCTTTCCACAGCTTAATTAGTGTCTGAGGTCCGCTGAAGGTGAAGGACCTTCAGCGTGCAATGGGGCGGTTTTCAGCCGAGTGTGATGCGTCCGGGATGAAAATCAGCACTTCCAAATCCGAGGCCATGGTTCTCGACCGGAGAAAAGATTGCTTTGCCCTCTTCAGGTCGGTGGAGTGCCCTTGCCTGTGGAGGAGTTTAAGTATCTTGGGTCTTGTTCACGAGTGAGGGACAGATGGAGCGTGAGATTGACACACGGATCGGTGCAGCATCTGCAGTGATGCGGTCACTGTATCGGACTGTTGTGGCGAAGAGAGAGCTGAGTAGGGGGGCAAAGCTCTGATTTACCGATCGATCTACGTTCTGATCCTCACCTATGGTCATGAGATTTGACTCATGACCGAAAGAACAAGATCGCGAGTACAAGCAGCTGAGATGAGTTTCCTCTGCAGGGTGGCTGGGCGCTCCCTTAGAGATAGGTTAAGGAGCTCGGTCACTCGGGAGGAGCTCGGAGTCGAGCCGCTGCTCCTCCACATCAAAAGGAGCCAGTTGAGGTGGCTCGGGCATCTTTCCGGATGCCCCTGGACGCCTCACTGGAGAGGTGTTCCGGGCATGTCCCATCGGGAGGAGGCCCCGGGGAAGACCCAGGACATGCTGGAGGGACTACGTCTCGCAGCTGGCTTGGGAACGTCTTGGGGTTCACCCGGAGGAGCTGGGGGAGGTGTGTGTGGATCGGAAGGTCTGGGCGGCTTTGCTTGAGCTGCTGCCCCCCGACCTGACTCCAGATAAAGCAGAAGAAAATGGATGGATGGATGGATAATTAGTGTTTGCCTAGGGTAAATTCACTTGATTGGACATGATATGGAAAGGCACACACGTGTGTAAATAAAAGTCCCGCAGTTGACAGTGCACTTCAGAGCACAAACCAAGCATGAAGTCAAAGGAATTGTCTGTAGACCTCCGAGACAAGATTGTCTCGAGGCAGAAAGATCCATCATCCGTAAATGGAAGAAGTTCGGATCCACCAGGACTCTTCCTAGAGCTCCACATGTCTAAACTGAGCAATTAAGGGAGAAGGGAGGTGACCAACAATTAAAGGTCACTCTGTCAGAGCTCCAGCATTCAGCTGTGGTGAGAGGAGAACCTTTCAGAAGAACAACCATCTATGTGCAATCCACCACATCAGGCCTGTATGGTAAAAGGCACATGGCAGCCCAACTGAAGTTTTCCAAAATGTACCTGAAGGAGGAACTTTTTTGTGTTGTCTTTACTGATCTATCTTGTAATTGTTGTTGTATCACATGTTCGAAATAAACAGTTTTCATCATTCATTCATTCATTATCATTCATTCATTCATTCATCATATGTGTTATGACTTTTTGTAATATTTTTACATGTATATGTTACACATTAGACCCACAACATCGGGTTTTGTATATATATTGTTTGGAACAGGTTAATCAAGACTATATTACTCAAATTTTGTTTGTGAATCACTAGAAGAAATGTGGGAATGCTATGGCAGGACATAATCGTTGGAATAGGCTGGAGCCCAGCATTACCTGAACTGCTAGTGGTTCATAAATTGACTGGTGCAAAACACCAAGAGTGGAATGTGTGGAGAAAAGATTATGTTGTTTTGCCCCGTCTTAAAGTAACTCTAATGATGTACTTGTTATTATTACACTAATTGCACAAATTTGTTTTTGTAGCCACTAACGACTGGGAGTGAAGCATGCTGGGTCATTCTGAACTGGGAGTGAAGAGCTGGGGTCATTATGTTTTTTGCAAGAGGAAATAACTTCAGATGCCTGTTGATTAAAGGAATTATGTGCGCCAGGGAGTTTGAGATGGCCACTCACCCTCCCTTCGCGCACACACTAGAAAAGAGGGGGCAGAGCCATGCTCCGATAGATCTGCTGCGGGTTACGTACGAACGCCCAGCCGGTTGACAAGCGCACTCTGCCGAAGGTGTTGGCTCTCCACCTTAAAGGCGTCACGGTAGAAGGAAGAGAGATATTTATAGCACGCTGCAACCACTTTGCTTGATGTAACTGCTTTTTGGGGAATAAATATACGCCTGTTTGTTCTAGCAAAATGCAGTCTGTGTGATCATTTCTGTGTGCCGATCTGACCGAACCTTGTTTCAAAACAGTGTGTGAGTGAGAGAGAGAGAGTGTGTGAGAGAGTGAGAGTGTGTGTGTGAGAGAGAGAGAGAGAGAGTGAGAGAGGAGAGAGAGAGAGTGTGTGTGAGAGAGTGAGAGTGTGTGTGAGAGAGTGTGTGTGTGTGAGATAGAGAGAGTGTGTGTGAGAGTGAGAGAGAGAGAGTGAGAGTGTGTGTGTGTGTGTGTGTGTGTGTGTGTGTGTGTGTGAGAGAGAGAGAGAGAGAGAGCGAGAGAAAATGAAGGTAATATTTTGCATGAACATTACTGAATGGAGGCAAACTAAAGAAGCTTGAAAAACTTAAATTAAATAACTTAACTAATAACACCAAAACCTTTAAATTAAATTGGTTAAAATTAATTAAGCAAATTAAGTTTACAAAACCACTTAATTAAATGCGTTGCTAAACTTGGGTTTGTCTGACTATAAGTGTCTTGTGTGAACTCAGTGGCTGAGTTTGAATTTCTTTAAAACACATGCAAATTGCTATTTTAGGGTTTTGTTTTGTTTTGTTTTTAAACTGAGCAAATAATTGTTTTAGAGTGTGGAATACTCCAAAGAATATTTCACTTCTGTGAACTGATCCTCATAACGTGTAAAGTGAAATCAAAATACCAGCAGCTTTGAACACTGTTACAAACACCCCGGCCTCCCCTATTACCATTATAACTGGTCTGCTGTCCCAATAAAGATCACAGCTTTGACCTCCTAAAACAAACAAAAAACATCACTCATTCGTTTTATCTTAAATTTTCATCCTCGTTTCTGTGGTAGAATTGAAGATTATTCTTATGCTTTTATTTTGAAGACGTTTCAGACATTAACAGGAAGGAGGTTACGTGTGGTTAGGGTGTGGTGCTACAAGGCTGAAGGATAATAAAAATGGGTGTTCACTGAAAGGCTCATCTGTTGGCACTATTCTTGAAGAAGCACGACATGGTGTCAGAAGTGCGATAGTGGTAAGAAGCAGAGGAACGGCAGCGGGAGAGCATTTTTTTTCCTGAGACTCGTCAAAAAAAAAAAAAAAAATGAACACAGTGCTAATGCTAACGTGGCTATTACACAGGCTCCCCAGCTTGCAGCTAACCCTGCTAACCCCCTCCAAGTGCAACGTTCACAATTCAACCTCCTGAAGCATTCGACTTCTCTAAACCCCAGGACTGGAGAAATGGGTTAGAAGGTTTGAAAGATTCAGACTAGCCAGCAACCTGCATCTTAGCTCTGAAGCTAACCAGGTAAACACATTGATCTACTGCATGGGGGACGAAGCGGACGATATACTGTGGGGCCAAGCTTTAACCGACGCACAGAGACAACAATACGGAGCAGTAAAAGACTCCTTTGCAACATATTTTGTGCCGAGGAAAAATGTAATATACGAGAGGGCAAAATTCAACCAACGGGTACAACAGACTAATGAAACAGTGGACTCTTCATCACTGCTTTGTATAGCTTAGCTGAAAACTGTGGCTATGGTGCACTCCACGACGAGTTGATAAGAGACCGCCTTGTTGTAGGACTCAGAGACACAAGTCTAGCAGAGAGGATGCAGCTGGACAGAGATTTGACCTTGGAGAAGGCACTTGGCACGGCAGTCGGAAGTGATCAAAAGACAGCAAACAGATCTCAGGGGAGAAGCCAAAGGTGAAATTGATGCGTGGCGGCAAAGCATAAGAAACCAAAGCAGCCCACACCGAAGACAACTTTTCAACAGAAAAACCTGGCAACAAAGCCCAAAACACAAACTGACCGCCAGCAATGCTACAGGTGTGGAAAAACCCCTGCACATGGAAAATGGCTATGCCCAGCAAAAGATGTGATATGCCACAGTGGGAAAAAGGGACACTACAGTAAAGTGTGCAAGTCACCCAAAGCAGTACATGTAGTGGACACGAGTATAGTTTGCAGAGACATTCCTTTGTTCCTCGGCTCAGTAGATGCAGACACAGACCCCTGGTACACAGATTTGACTGTCACAAGCCACAGAGTGAGGTTTAAGATAGACACAGGAGCGGATGTCTCAGCTATTCCAGCCCATACATACTACACCATTGCGGACAAAGACTTACATTTAAATGAGACAGACCACTATTTGGCCCAGGTGGTACACCACTTTCTGTCATAGGCAAATACACAGTCACTATGTAAGGGGAGCAGGTGATTCAAGAGGATGTGTATGTAATAAAAGACTTAAGTACAGCTTTGCTAAGCAGACCAGCTAGCGTGAAGCTTAACCTTGTCTCCAGGCTAGATAGCATAGATAAGAAAGTGATAGCAGAGTCCTATCCAAAACTTTGTCAAGGCTTAGGGATGTTGCAGCAGCCATATACAATTAAACTTAAGCCAGATGCCATTCCCTTTTCCCTAACAACACCAAGACGTGTTCCTATTCCTCTACTGAGCAAAGTGAAAGAGGAACTGCAGAGAATGGAGAGTCTGGGAGTCATCTCAAGAGTGGAAGAACCAACTGAATGGTGCTCTGGGATGGTTCCAGTGCCGTCAAAAAATGGTTCGGTGCGCATCTGCATGACCTAACCCGCCTCAATGAAGCAGTCTGCAGAGAGAAATACATACTACCTTCAGTAGAGCAGACGCTTGGATCCCTCTCAGGAGCGCAACTATTCAGCAAATTAGATGCTAACAGAGGGTTTTGGCAAATCCCATTGTCCCCAGAGTCAGCACGATACACAACTTTCATCACTCCCTTTGGCCGTTTTTTCTTCAACAGATTACCCTTTGGTATAGCCTCAACCCCAGAACATTTTCAGCGGAGAATGTCCATGATCCTCAATGGGCTGCAGGGCGTCGTCTGCCACATGGACGATGTTCTCATATGGGGTAAAGATCAAGAGGCGCATGACACGAGGCTTCATGTGGTACTGAACAAGCTCCAAGAGACCGGCGTCACACTAAACATGGAGAAGTGTGAGCTGAGCACACACAAAGTCAAGTTCCTTGGTCACATCCTGTCTGCTCAGGGTGTGCAGCCAGACCCAGACAAAACAAAAGCTGTAAGAGACATGAAAGAACCCTCTAACACAGGTGAAGTCTGCAGTTTTCTGGGCATGGTTAATCAGCTGGGGAAATTTATACCAGGGCTGGCAGAGAAGGACAAACCACTGAGAGACCTTCTCTCTAAGAAAAATGAGTGTATCTGGAGCTCTGTACAACAGAATGCATTTGATCATCTGAAAAAGTGATCTCACCTCCAGTGCTGACACTCTGTGACCCCAACAAAGAGCTAAAACTGTCAGCAGACGCCTCTTCGTATGGACTGGGTGCTGTTCTTCTGCAAAAAGAGGAAGAACAGTGGAGGCCGGTTGCATATGCATCACGTTCAATGACTGAAACTAAACAAAGATATGCTCAGGTGGAAAAAGAGGGACTTGGATTAACATGGGGATGCGAAAGGTTCAGAGACGTCCTCATTGGGAGACATTTTTTACTTGAGACAGACCACAAGCCACTTGTCAGCCTGCTGGGTCACCAGACACTAACTGAGCTCCCTCCCAGAATCCAGCGGTTCAGACTTAGACTCATGTGGTACTTATCTCCCACACAGGCAAAGATCTACACACAGCAGACACTCTCTCACGTGCACCTGTCTCCACAAGCCCAAACTTAAAGTTGGCAGACAAAGACTTAATAGAAGAAACAAGCATCTATGTTGATGAGTTAATCCACAGCATGCCAGCTAGCTCATCATACTTGGCACAACTGAGGCACCAGTTGAAAGAAGACAGTGCTTGCTCAGAAGTGATGTCTTTTTGTCAGAGAGGTTGGCCAGACTACAGTAAGGTCACAGGTCCAGTGAAAACGTACTGGTCAGAAAGAACTGCACTTACTGTACATGATGGACTGTTACTAAAAGGCTCCAGACTCGTCATTCCCACAGCAATGCGCAGCTCTGTCCTACAGGCTCTTCATGAAGGACACCAAGGGATGATGAGATGCAAGGAGCGGGCCAAAGAAACAGTGTGGTGGCCTGGCCTAAGCAGGGAACTAAATGAACTTGTGACAAACTGCACCACTTGCATCAGAGAACGCATCAACCCTGTGGAGCCACTGTTGCCGAGTGGGCTCCCAGAGAGGCCATGGCAAAAGGTGGGAGCAGATTTATTCACCCTAAACAACTGCAATTACCTGCTTGTAGTGGACTACTATTCAAGAGTTGTGGAGATTGCTAAACTAACACCGATGCAGTCAGAGGATGTCATTGTGCACCTGAAGTCTATTTTTTCCAGACATGGCATCCCTGAACTGACAACGGCCCACAGTTTTCCAGCCATCAGTTCAAGGACTTTTCATCAGCCTATGGATTCAACAATGTTACAAGCAGCCCAAGGTTGCTCAAAGCAATGGTGAAGCAGAAAGACATGCAGACTGTGAAAAGACTGCTAAGAAAGCTAAAGATCCATACCTCGCTCTGTTAGCATATAGAGCTACCCCAACATCTAACGGATACAGTCCTGCTCTGCTGATGGGCCGCAGACTTTGAACACTAGTGCCTCAGCACCCCTCTCTTCTCAGCCCAGAGCTTCCTGATGGAGCCACCGTTGCCGAGAAAGAAAGAGAGGAAGATAAAAGATGCAAGCACATTCAACAAGAGACACCGGGTGAGGAATCTACGTCAGCTCACACCTGGACAGCCTGTATGGATTACTGATACCAAGACTCAGGGTACAGTGGTTTCAACACATTCCACACCCCGCTCATATGTAGTGGACAGTCCCACAGGCACCATCAGACGCAACAGGTATCATCTTGTTCCCATGCCAGAGACTGTTCTTCAGGCTCAGACACCCTGCAAACCAACTGAGCCAGTAGAGTCTGTCTCAAACACATCAAGTCAACCAGAGGGCCCTAATCAGGCTCAAAAGACAGTGACACCTGCCCCTACCAGAACTAGGTTTGGCAGAGCGGTGATAAAACCTCAGAGACTGGACTTATGAGAACATGGGATGGTGGACATATGGGGGTATCCGGGAAATGTTTTGTTCAGAAGAACATATTGAATTTCTTGAAGGCATAAGAGTTTGAGATTTATTACAACTAGTTACACATACACTTTGTCTCAGTTCAAATGTTTCTTTAAAAAGGGGAGATGTGGTAGAATTGAAGATTATTCTTATGCTTTTATTTTGAAGACGTTTCAGACATTAACAGGAAGGAGGTTACATGTGGTTAGGGTGTGGTGCTACAAGGCTGAAGGATAATAAAAAGGGTGTTCACTGAAAGTCTCATCTGTTGGCACTATTCTTGAAGAAGCACGACATGAGAGGGTCCGTCCCATCATTAGGAGGGACAGCTGCCCTGTCATTAGGAGGGTGCTAACTAGAGCACAATAGCTGCTAATTAGAGCTATTGTTTAGTCACTAGCCCACAGCAGTCTGCCTCTCGGTAGGAGGGGTCTGGTTAGGTTTAAAACTCCAGCTTTTGACTTCTTGTTTATTCTTCTCTACAAGAGTCAAGACAGAAGTCAGACGACCAGAGCAAGGAATTTTAGCTGAGGAAGCTTCTGCGATTTGAAGCGAAATGTCCTCGCATCAAGCAACCCAGTCCAGTCGAAGATTCAAGCTTTCTCTACTATGGAAACCACCTGGACAACTGAGAGCCTACACAAAAAACATTGCTTCATTTAGTTCACACATCAAAGTGGAGCTGATTACAGAGCCTCTGCAGACCAAACCCTGAATATCCGTAAGACTTTATTTGTACGTCTGTATGACACTGAATTTACGGATAATCCGTATAGGTTGACATGTATGATAATATAAAATGACAAGGATCTATTTTAGCCATTATATAAAACAATAATAAATGTTTTTACATTCTTTCAATGGAATGAATATTTAATGTGGTGAAAGCTGGAACAAGCCATTCAATGAGGCGAACACACTGCACACGGTATCACTGTGAGCATGCCCAGTAGCTCCTGTGTCATGGTACTACATTCAGTGTTCCTTATTATCTCCAGTAACCTGGTGTATAGTACTGTGAAACACAACTTTAGACTGCGATTGTGAGAATTGTGCCCAATTTCCTTGTGTTTGAAACTGCAAATGCAACAATGTGCAATGAGAAACAGACTAAAGATGGTTTTCTTTCCTATTTTCCACGCTTTTGTGCTCAGTTTCTTTTACTGACATTCAGATGTTTTGTAAGTGTTGGTACTATTGTGTGTCTGCCCCTGAATTTCTCTTGATCCAATCTGAGGTTTTAAGGACAGCATGAGTCAAACTGTGTTGTGAAAAATGTCCATTGAGTCATTCTGTGAGTTTTGATTTGTGGAGAATCCAGATTCAGCCCCTGATACGGCTGTTCATCTTGGGCATTGCATGGTGTGCAATGACTCGGCACAGCACGAAAAGTAACAAAAATGTAAATATGTGTGTGAAATTTCTCATTTCCAAGATGCATATGGGGAAAAAGTATTGAACAGCAAATCTGGTAAAATCCACATTTGTGCTGTTTGCTGATATTTGTAAGACATATTTTTCTCAGCAAATCCTCATCATGGTATCTTTCTGAACATTTACAGATCTTTGCTGAATGCTGCAACTTTCCTGGAGGAAATGGATGCATGTACCTGTGTATTCACTTTGTGAATGCTTTCTGATGCAGAAAATGTATATTTTCATCCAACATATAGGTGTATCATTGAATATAGACAGTGGCTGTAGCTGATGATCTATGTAGAAGGAAGAGAGAGCGATGCTGGCACTCATCCATTTTATCATACGCCCCTCTGCAGCTACATTCTTCAGCATGTCCTGGTGAGGGATTCTAAGGCATTCCTTGGCCAAATATCACTCCTCTTTGTTTACTCCAAGATCTGTTGCTGGCCACCTAGCAACTCCACTTTGAGATATCAGGAGGCATTCTAAATGGAATTCCATAACTGCTTTATTCAGGAAGGAGGTGCACTTCTGCTTTGATATCTTTCCACATATGAGACCTCCCTGTACCCTGTCCTGAATATGTGTCCTCTCACCCTGCAAAGAAAACCATGACTTCATTCTTTGGTCATGGTCCAATGTTCCCAAAACAGAGGTGAGGGTTGGAGTGTAGATTCCCCAGTAAATTGGCATGTTCCTCTTGAGGCTCAGCTCTCTCTCATCACCATGACTTTCCAAGTAAGTCAAAGTGGTTTTGTCTGGGGTGTCCTAAATACCCCGTCTCTAAGTAGAAGAATAAAAAGCATTTGAGAGGCAATGCACATCTAAAGTGCACACATAAATATTTTTCAGATCATAGTGACATATAATTTACTGGCATTGTGATGTTTTGTACCAATTATTATTTTAGAATGAAATTTCCCCAAATTCAGCAGGGATGATTATTTAATCAAAGGAGCGGCACCGAGAGAGTACAAAATTAAGGATGGGGCAAGTCTATACTTGTATTGATGAAATAATGGTATGATGGACTGAGGCAGGGAGCCAAGCAGCCGTGGCACTGTCTCCCTCTTCTGGCAACACATTTCATAGTGTCCCACTGCAGCTGTCAGCCATCTGCTCCAGTCAGACCAATCCACTGCAGCGCCATCAAGTTTCACTTTAAGCTCTGCTACTCCTACTAAGACTCATAGTAGAGAGGTTTGACAAACTAAAACAAAGAAGCATGAGCACATCGCCCCTGTGCTCTGCACCTTACACTGGCTCCCTTTCGGCTTTTGTGTTACATATAAAGTTTTGCTGATTGTTTTTAAGTGTCTGCACTGTATAGGCCCAATGTATCTGAGTGAGCTCTTGCAGCCATACACTCCACGTAGGGCTCTGAAGTCAGCTGACCAGCTTCTCCTGGCTGTTCCTAAAGCCAGGCTTACATCCAGAGGTGATAGAGCCTTTCTCGTCGCAGCACCACGACTCTGGAACGATCTTCCACTGACTGTCAGGTCCTCAGAGTCTGTGGGACAGTTTAAATCCAGACTGGTAAACCCATCTCTTCTCCCTGGCTTTCAACCACTGGCTACGTGGTATATGCTTTCTCTGTATTTTTAGATTTTTTTTATTTATTTTTATTCCTTTCCTTTGTTACATATTTTACACTTTTGTATTGCTATTATTGTGAAGCACTTTGGTCAGCTGCAGCTGTGTTTTAAATGTGCTATATAAATAAATTTGAAATGAATTGAACACTCCTAGGTGAGACTAAGCAGCCGTTACACAAAGGCTATACCAGCACTGCAGAGAGGGCGCCAGTGGATCTCAGTCTGCACTTCATTTCACCTTAAGACACTAACCAACGTCTGAGGACAAGCAAGTTAAAATCTTAGCCAGAGAAAAGAAATGGTTTGAGAGAGGGGAGAAGGAGGCATTGTATGTGAAACAGTTGAGAAACAGCCTTAACCGGGAGGGGGTCTGAGACACGCTTTGTCCCTGTTTACATGGGGTACTCAGGTCAAAGCAGTTTCAGGTCTTTTGTTCATGGTAATGAGTCATTCATCATCAGGCGACTTGTCAGGAGAGGTGTCAGGAGAGGCGTCAGTCCCATTGTTAGGAGGGGACAGCTACCCTGTCACTAGGAGGGTGCTAACTAGAGCACAATAGGTGCTAATTAAAGCAATTGTTTAGTCACTGGCCAATAGTAGTCTGCCTCTTGGTAGGAGGGGTCTGGTTAGGTTATAAAACTCCAGCTTTTGTGGCTTCTGTTTGTTCTTCTCTACAAGGGTCAAGACAGAAGTCAGACTACCAGAGCAAGAATTTTAGCTGAGGAAGCTTCTGCAATTGCAGCGAAACGTCGTCACGTCAAGCTACCCAGTCCAGTCAAAGATTCAAGCTTCTCTACTATGGAAACCACCTGGACAAACGGAGAGCCTCACAGTATACTAAGACTCATGCCTTTAAGACATGGAGGCTACAAATCCTGTCAGTCCCCTCCAGGCACCACAGTCCTCAGCAAGCATGATGGCTGACTCCAGAGGGAGACTTAACTGAGCAAGGCCCTTTTTGACAATGTTGAGCCAACAGGTCCCTTGTTGCCCCTTTAGGTCTGTGCCAATGTTCAATTTTGGGTCAAAATTAAGTATGTTGGTGATGGGATGATTAGGTAGTTGGTGGCAAAGTCATCCAAACAACTGGAGCCAGTGTTGGGTAAATCCTCGAAGTATGGGTGGTTGCTGTTTGCATCATCTAAGCTCATTTTGGAGATATGTACAGTCCATCAGATGTTTTCAATAGTATAAAGAGTCTTAGAATCAAAGCCACTGAGCCATTTGACAACAGCCTTTGGTAGAGGCCAGGATCCTCATGTACAAAGGTTGCATATGCACAAAAACGTGCCATACGTCCTTAGCTAACATTCAGATGTATCAAAAGTGAAATGACCGTGGGAAATGTGCAGTGTCCATGCCAAGTTCATGGTTGGTGTAAACACCTTTCTACAGCTCTTGATCCTCTGGCAACACATAGAGGTGATGCTGAGAAACTATAATGATATGAAAACAAGAAGTCATCAGAGTGATGTACACATCAGAGACACACTTATGAAGAATGAACATACTCACATATTTGCAGTTATAAGGGTGGATATAAAAGCATGGTCAAAGTGATGAAGAAAAATGGTATTAACAATGACTGCATTAGCAGTGTTAGAAGACCTTTGCAAATGGTGCAATCCAATGTGAGCGAGTACTCAGGGAACCAAGGATTTAGTTGCAAATGACGATAATTGGCTCATAAGCCAATTTTGTTTACAAAGCCAGTGTTACTGCAGTTGTGCACAGAACTGCAGCAGGCCCTAACATCGAGGCGCCAGGGGTTGTCTGTGTCCACACAGGTGCTGACCATGCTGGGGGTTCCTGGCAACAGGGGCAATTCCAGCAATATCTGGCCAAACGGTCAAGAGTGTGCCAGTCATCCTGAACCGAGCCATGTCAGCTGTGTAGAACGGAATCCTTCGAATGTCATACAGGTACATCATAGTCCCATACAATGCTATTGAACAGGCCAACATTAAAGTGCAATTTGCAACAAGAGCAGGTATCCCTAATTTAATCGTAGCTATTGACTACATACATATTGCTATAAAGGCACCATCACATGATGAATTTGTTTTTGTTAATATGAAACATTTTCATTCCATCAATGTTCAAATGATATATGATACGTAAATGTACTGAGTTGGGAACAGAATAGAGGCTGGCACGGTGTGAAATGCGTAGCTGGTTGGTGAGTAAATAGTTTTATTTGTGGAACTGTTCTGAATGAAAACCAGTGCGGCAACCTTTGGGCATGTGCACATTCAAAATGTTTTTTGTGATTATTAATTTTTTTGTTTGTTTTTTTGTTGATGGTGAAACTTGAGCTGCAGAGCTTGTTAACAAGCCCCAATTGTCTCCTTGTGTTCAGGATTTGTCAATAAATGTGTCCGTAATGTTGTGAATGTCACACACTATCAGACGTGATGCACCTCATTTTTTAAAACTTCAGTGTGTGCGCGCTGCTCTGAGCTCACAGCATTTACAGCCTCACACGCACGTTCCCACTTCACTTCTTTTACCGTTTCATATTTATCCCTTTTGACATGGTACCAAATAAAATATTCCTGTCTCCTCTTCATTTCCATTCATCTGTAGCTCACACTCGGTATGATGTACGAGGTCTGTCCATAAAGTATCGTACCTTTTATTTTTTTCAAAAACTATATGGATTTCATTCATATGTTTTTACGTCAGACATGCTTGAACCCTCGTGCGCATGCGTGAGTTTTTCCACGCCTGTCGGTGACGTCATTCACCTGTGAGCACGCCTTGTGGAAGGAGTGGTCCCGCCCCCTCATCGGATTTTCATTGTCTGGAAATGGCGTAATGAAAAGGACTTTTTTTCCATCAGAATTTTTTCAGAAGCTGTTAGAGACTGGCACCTAGAAACCATTCTCGAAAAATTTATCTGGCTTTCAGTGAAAATTTTACAGGCTTCACAGAGAATAAGGACTTTAACTACAGCTTTAAGGACCCCTTTAAGGACGGTCGATGCGCCGCGCTGTGAGCTGCGACGATGCGGCACAAACCACTGGATCATTTCTAAGCTGATGGCTTTGTGGATACGAGACCGTCGTGTGCTCTTCTCTGGTTATCACAAGACCTGAACATCAGCCATTTTCTGGGCAGATTCACTTTTAACAAGAGATTTTGTCATGGAAAGCCAACGCGGAGGCTTCGCGCGTCACGACCGATTCCGCTGATGAAGCGAGACAAAGGAACACCTCCGTTTCGGAGTGTTAGAGGATAAGTTGGGACATGTCCAGCTCTCCACAAGTTCTTTTATACTCAGCTCTCCACAAGTTCTTTTATACTCACTCGACTGGTAAGCACTGAAAGCCAAGATAGACATGTCCCAACTTGTCCTCTAACACTCCGAAACGGAGGTGTTCCTTTGTCTTGTTTCATCAGCGAATCGGTCGTGACGCGCGAAGCCTCCGCGTGGCTTTCCATGACAAAATCTCTTGTTAAAGTGAAATCTGCCAGAAAATGGCTGATGTCCAGCTCTTGTGATAACCAGAGAAAGAGCACACGACGGTCTCGTCATCCACAGAGTCATCAGCTTAGAAATGATCCAGTGGTTTGTGCCGCATCGTCGCAGCTCGCAGCGCGGCGCATGGACTGTCCTTAAAGGGGTCCTTAAAGCTGTAGTTAAAGTCCTTATTCTCTGTGAAGCCTGTAAAATTTTCACTGAAAGCCAGATACATTTTTCGAATGGTTTCTAGGTGCCAGTCTCTAACAGCTTCTGAAAAAATTCTGATGGAAAAAAAGTCCTTTTCATTCCGCCATTTCCAGACAATGAAAATCCGACGAGGGGGCGGGACCACTCCTTCCACAAGGCGTGCTCACAGGCGAATGACGTCACCGACAGGCGTGGAAAAACTCACGCATGCGCACGAGGGTTCAAGCATGTCTGACGTAAAAACATATGAATGAAATCCATATAGTTTAAAAAAAAAATAAAAAGGACCGTTAATTTATGGACAGACCACGTATTTTCTTTGTTCATGTGGAATGATCAGACAGAGAGGGGAATCCCAGGTCCCGGCACTTGTTTAAATAAATTTGCATAGTTAAAAGGGGGCACGGACAGGGAGGAGTTTGATACTTCTGCATGTATGCTCAATTCCATGTTGATTTGGATGTACAAAAGGAATGTGCTTGTATCCATCCATATGCACACACTGATACATTTATTTTTTGTGCGTACAATAGTTTCTGGGTTTTAGCGTGTGCCATGTTTCAGTAGGAAATCCACTCACGTCTTTGTACATAAGGTCCCTGATCTCTGTTCTGTACAGCGGCATAGGCACAACAGGGATTGTAGAGTTAGAACTTCACCTGGTGGCTGATGTTGCAGCAATGCCAGAGTGGCATCCAGAGAGACCTCATGAACCCTGTTGTCAGAGCGTGGTTTACCATTATCTAGATTTCATTGGTTGAGGTCAATGTTGAACCATGAAAGACAAAATGGTCAACAAACTCAACCTGGTGGCCCTCAACATGGATGGAGTGGGGTGTGGGGACTTCACTGATGTAAAGAAGCTTCATATTTGGCCAGCTGACTTGAAACCCAAACTTTGAGCACAGGGGAAAAAAAAAATTCAACATTGCAAAAAGAATACCTCCATGACAGGCAGGCATGGTATATACCAATTAAGTTCACATTGCCCAACCCTAATAAACTATTGTTTACCATGCTTAGGGCCCCTTTACACATAGTACGCAGTTCTCCAAAATCTCGCAATACATGACCCCTGCAGAGTTGGTAGGATTACTTTGAACGTAATCCAAAAGTAATCAGATTACAAGTAATCCAAATGTATGTACATGCATACATGTAATCCACATGTATTCTTTCAAAGTAATCCTACCCAACCGTGGACCCTGGTCATCCTCTCCTTAATACAGTGCAGTCATCCTGTCCCATGTGCAGAAAAACACCCCCAAGCATGACGCTTCCACCCCCATGCTTCACAGTAGGGACGGTGTTTTTGGGATGTACTCAGCATTCTTCTTCCTCCAACACGGCGAGTGGAATTAAGACCAAAAAGTTTCTATTTTGGTCTCATCTGACCACATAACTTTCTCCCATGACTCCTCTGGATCATCCAAATGGTCATGGGCAAACTTAAGACGGGCCTGGACCTGTGCTGATTTAAGCAGGGGAACCTTCCGTGCCATGCATGATTTTAATCCTTGACGTCTTAGTGTATTACCCACAGTAACCTTGGAAACAGTGGTGCCAGCTCTCTTCAGGCCATTGACCAGCTCCTCCCGTGCAGTTCTGGGTTGATTCCTCACCTTTCTTAGGATCATTGATATGCCATGAGGTGGGATCTTGCATGGAGCCCCAGTCCGAGGGAGACTGACAGTCATGTTTAGCTTCTTCCATTTCTAATAATTGCTCCAACAGTTGATCTTTTTTCACCAAGCTGCTTGGCAATTGCCCTGTAGCCCTTTCCAGCCTTGTGGAGGTCTGCAATTTTGTCTCTGGTGTCTTTGGACAGCTCTTTGGTCTTAGCCATGATAGTAGTTGGAGTCTTACTGATTGTGTGGGGTGGACAGGTGTCTTTATGCAGCTAAAGACCTCAAATAGATGCTTCTAATTTGGAATAATAAGTGGAGTGGAGGTGGACTTTTTAGAGGCAGACTAACAGGTATTTGAGGGCCAGAATTTCTACTGTTTGGCAGGTATTGAAATACTTATTTGCAGCAGTAACATGCAAATAAATTGTTAAAAAATCATACATTGTGATTTCCGTGTTTTTTTTTTTATTTTTAAGATTATGTCTGTCACAGTGGACATGCACCCAAGATGAAAATTTCAGACCCCTCCATGATTTCTAAGTGGGAGAACTTGCAAAATCGCAGGGTGTTCAAACACTTATTTTCCTCACTGTAATTACGACAATACCTACATACGCAATTACATAACAAATAATGAAAATGACTGACTATAATACAGAGTGACACGTTGGTCTGGCCGCTGAATAGACAGGGAGGCATGTCTGCTCACAGCCGCTGCTGTTGTGATCTGGACGTCCCGGCTGGAGAACACCTACCGTGCTTTGAAGGACATGAACTTACAACATTTCTCCGTGAATTGCGTGCTTGTGCCTGCTGTCCTCATGTGGAGATACATAAAACATATATCGTGTTGCAACGGGCTGGAGAGCACGCACAGCACTTACATTGACAGGCTATTCCAGCTGGAACAGACCGTCAGTTCATGTGGACATGCAGCAGGCAATCTAAATGTCATGTCTGTCTGACAGGATACGCGTGTCCTGTGAGTGGCGCAGGACTATATGACAAGCCAACAGATTGACATATACGCCACTTTCAGTCATGTATCAGCAGAAATACATTGTAACAAACATGGTTTGGTCAATTATCACTGCACTTTTTCTCTTTTTCTAAAAAATAAGTTTATCTGCTTGTTGATTTTAGCCATTTCACGCTCCTGTTATAACACAGTGATTGTAGCACAGTGGTAAGTTTCTGTCTGGTAATCAGAGCTAGCAGGTTTGATTTCCATGAGTGGCAATTATTTTTTATTTAACCAGGGTTATTTACCCATGGGGTTCTGTATTGTGTCCCCTTTAATTTATTATTTTATCAACCCACTGATATTCACTAATTATACAGCTGGTTTTATTTTTTATTTTTCTCCACATCAGTGGCGCGATGTAGTGCACCACGTCCCAGCTGCTCGCAATGTGTTCTTGCTCACGCAACACCGTCGCAGCGGCATCGTTCACGCCTGCCCATCAGCTAGATGTTTTCATGGGTCGCTCATACGAGCTGTTCCACTGTGATTCGCTCTGATTTGTACTTATTACTATGTGTGAAGGGGCCCTTATGCAACCACGTCGCGGCTGAGAGATACATTGACAGGCAGGCAGTTTACTTCAAAAAGTATTTTAATTATTTAAATACCAAATGAGCATTATGGGCTTCTGGGGAGAACCCCCCCCCCGCATAAACTCAAAAATGTGATGTACATTATTTTGGTGAATATGATTTATGACATACAGGGTGAACTGTATTATTTCATGTTCCTAATAGTCTACATAATGCAAATAAATTACAATATATTGCTATATCAAATTGCATTTCTTGCTTGTTGATACATATCAAATCTGGACCCAAGTATGTTATTACATATCGTATCAAGAGAAAAATGTATTGTCCTATCCCTCTTTGGAGGTTTTTTTTTTCCAGTGCAGAGGACACTGATCAGAAAGTTTTAGTGATCACTATTTCTGCTTTCGGACAATTGCACCACCTTGGTCTTCATCATTATAAATATTTCAATGTATTTGTTTTGCTGGTGCCGATAGTGCAGAACATATATTGAGCAAGTGCTGTGATCCTCTGGATAAGACGGAACACAGCTGAGAGTATGCTGAGCAGTTAACTTTCACTTTGAACATCTAAATCACTCTTCTTGACAAAAGCGTCTGTCTCACTTTCACAGATATGCATCACAGAAGGACACGGTATTTAAGCATGACAAATCGCTGTGTGAAGACCAGGGTTGCCCACAAATGTGATCGAGTGCACAGTTTAATGATGTATTGCATCAAAGTTTCTACTATGCAATGTGTGCAGAAACAACTGTAGCATAACCCTAGACATGGTCGCATTCCTGTAGTAAAACACAACCGTGGTGATGTCACAGCATGTACAACAGTTAGCAGGGGAGCTATCTCCACTGCCGACATATTCCAGTTGACCGCACGTAGCCTCCTGGATCCTCAAAGGTTTTCCAAAGTAGTGGAAAGGTTTCAAACTGTCAGTACATGTGATATTTATCCTTGAAAGAGAGAAGTGGGCTTACTTCACTCTCAATCAAAGCATTACGTAAAATTCCCAAGACAGGCATAGAACACGCAGAGTCTGGCACAGAACTTACAAATCAATCACTAATCATATTACACATTCTGATGAAATGTCAAAGAGTGTATCGAGCATTGTTGTGGATATAATTGCCTTTGATACGGATGTAATGTTTTTCATGTCCTATATTCTGGATGTACTTCCTTGCTGAGGTTTAATTCACAGAGCCGAGAATGATTTATACACACATGGGAAAAATGACAGCACTGCATCACAATATGACAGTGAATATGTGCTATATAGATGGGAAAGGCTGGAGACATGCTGGATCCAGCTGAAATTCTGCAGAAAGAGCTCTGGGACATGAGCTACAAAGGCTGACAGAGGAAGGCACTGCCTGATATCAGTAGGCTTGTGAAACTACCGATGTTTCCTTTTACTGTTATTGTTAAAATGCTTGGCTGAGAGAATGTGTGGCCATCCGGAATAACTTTGTGCTGCCCAGCACATCGTAAAACTTACATGAGAACCTAACAGCAGCGATCAGGTAATTTATTATCCACCCCAGCATAAAAATGACCTATCAATACCAGCTGGCGGTGCACAGGTCACAATGACTTTTGTATCTCCGGGGACAGTACTTTGTTTGTTTTTGACTAGTCTGTGTTGAGTTCAAGAATGCATCCTCAAATCAGAAAATGTATAGAAAATGCAAATAAAATAATTCGCCAGTGATTCTTACATTCACTCAGACTTATTTCATTGCAGAAAGTATGAACCCAACATTTTTTTTTTCTGGTCACCTTCATTTAATTTAATATATATCTACAGTATTATCGCTTTTCAGATCTGCAACAACAAAGTTGGGATGCAAAAGCATTTAGCACTTTGTAAGGTTGCCGTCCCCTCTCAGAACACTGAATACATTTTGGCATTGAGGATATCAAGTAATGAAGTGTTTGAAAGTGTTATTTTGTCCCATTCTTCCTGCAAACACATCTTATGGCCCCTTCACACATAGTGTTGTGAAAGTGTAGGAACACAGACCCACAACAGGAGGCGTAAATGAACGGGCAATGGATAAGCCAAACAGTAACAATTTAATGTTGTAAATTGTGCACAACGGAATACAGACAACAACCAGTTTGGAACTACAGTCAATTACACGTTGGGTGACGTGTGGGCAGGCTTGAGGATAGGAGACGCCCGTCCAGAACCGAGCCGGATCCCACACGGCCCTCACCGCCAACGGATCTGAAGAACACCGGAGCCGCCAAGTCCTGGGTCCCCAGGTGGTCACCGTCTCCAGCTGTCAGACCTGGTACTGCTGGCAGAGAACAGAAACAGCACAGGTGAGTGTGAGTACGCACACTCAGTAATCCCACAGTCTGTGTTCTTTTGGGAGAGAGCACCTCCACCTCCAGTCACACACTCGTGCAGCTCCTGTCTAACCACTTATCTGGTTGGGGTGTGAAGCGAAGCCGTTGCTGATCACACCAAACGCCAATCCCACAGATAAGGCAACACCACAGGAAAATGGCTGCAAAGAAGTTCAGACTATTAGTCAGCGTTAAGTGTAGCAGAGAAAATTACCTCCAAGGTAGCTGATTTCTCGGCGAGGAGGTGGAGTTGCAGTCCGGCCTTTATGGTGATGGTGATGAGTTGAATGAGTGACAGCTGGTGCCAATGATGAGTGACAGCTGTCACTCCCAGTGGCTCCGACGCCCTCTCGTGCTTGAAGCCCGCACTCCAAGCAGGGCGCCATCTGGTGGTGGTGGGCCAGCAGTACCTCCTCTTCAGCGGCCCACACAACAGGACCCCCCCTCAACGGGCGCCTCCTGGCGCCCCGACCAGGCTTGGCTGGGTGCCACCGGTAGAAGTCGGCCAGGAGGGCCAGGTCCAGGATAAAGCTCCTCTTCACCCAGGAGCGTTCTTCGGGTCCATACCCCTCCCAGTCCACCAAATACTGGAACCCCCGGCCCTTCCGACGGACGTCCAGGAGCCGGCGCACGGTCCAAGCCGGCTCCCCGTCGATGATCCGGGCAGGAGGCGGTGCCGGTCCGGGGGTACAGAGGGGTGAAACGTGGTGAGGTTTGATGCGTGACACATGGAAAACCGGGTAATCCGCAGCGAAGCTGGCAGCTGAGGATCTTGAGTATGGTGAATGGTCCAATGTATCTGTCCTTTAATTTCTGGGATTCCACTTGCAGGGGAATGTCTTTTGTGGACAGCCAAACCTCCTGCCCAGGCTGATACGTAGGGGCCGGGGCACGCCGGCGGTCTGCATGGTCCTTGGACCTCGTCCGGGCTTTGAGCAGGGCAGAGCGGGCGGTACGCCACACCCGACGGCACCTTCTCAGATGGGCCTGGACCGAGGGCACCCCGACCTCTCCCTCCATCAGCGGGAACAATGGGGGCTGGTATCCCAAACACACCTCAAACGGGGAGAGGCCGGTAGCAGACGATACTTGGCTATTATGAGCGTACTCGATCCAGGCCAGATGGTTGCTCCAGGCCGTCGGGTGCGCGGAGGTCACGCAGCGGAGGGCCTGCTCCAATTCCTGGTTCGCTTGCTCTGCCTGTCCATTCGTCTGAGGATGGTACCCGGATGAGAGACTCACGGTGGCCCCCAGTTCCCTGCAGAAACTCCTCCAGACCTGAGAGGAGAACTGAGGACCACGGTCTGAGACAATATCTGATGGAATCCCATGCAGACGCACGACATGGTGGACCAGGAGGTCTGCAGTCTCCTGGGCCGTCGGGAGCTTCGGGAGGGCCACGAAGTGGGCCGCCTTGGAGAACCGGTCCACTATCGTGAGGATGGTAGTCATGCCCTGGGACGGCGGGAGGCCCGTGACAAAGTCCAGGCCGATGTGAGACCAGAGGCGATGAGGCACGGGCAGAGGCTGGAGGAGGCCTTGGGCCTTGTGGTGGTCGGCTTTGCCCCTGGCACAAGTGGTGCAGGCCTGGACATATTCCCGGACGTCGGCTTCCATAGACGCCCACCAGAAGCGCTGCCGGACCACTGCCACGGTCCTTCGCACCCCTGGAGGACAGGAGAGCTTGGAACCGTGACAGAAGTCTAGGACCGCAGCCCTGGCCTCTGGTGGGACGTACAGTTTGTCCTTCGGACCTGTCCCCGGGTCCGGGCTCCGTGTCAGGGCCTCCCGGACGGTCTTCTCCACGTCCCAGGTGAGGGTGGCCACGACAGGATTCGGGGATGATGGTTTCCGTCGGGTCTGACAGCTCAGTCTTGACCTCCTCTTCGTGCACCCGGGACAGGGCGTCAGATCGTTGGTTCTTCGTCCCGGGGCGGTAGGTGATTCGAAAGTCAAAACGCCCGAAGAACAGTGACCAGTGGGCTTGCCTGGGGTTCAGACGCCTGGCGGTCCGAATGTACTCCAGGTTCCGATGGTCCGTGAAAACCGTAAATGGTACCGATGCTCCCTCCAACAGGTGTCTCCACTCCTCAAGAGCCTCCTTCACCGCAATAAGTTCCGATTGCCGACATCATAGTTCCTTTCAGCCGGGGTCAACCTGCGGGAAAAGTAGGCACATGGATGGAGAACCTTGTTGGACTCCCCGCTCTGGGATAGCACGGCTCCTATCCCTGAGTCAGAGGCGTCCACTTCAACTACAAACTGGCGATTGGGATCGGGCTGCACCAGAACCGGTGCAGTCGAGAACCGGCGTTTCAACTCCCTAAACGCGGCTTCGCACTGATCCGACCAGGTGAAGGGGACTTTTGTGGAGGTCAGGGCTGTCAGGGGGCTAACTACCTGACTGTAGCCCTTGATGAACCTCTGGTATAAATTTGCAAAACCGAGGAACTGTTGCAGTTTCCTACGGTTTGTTGGTTGGGGCCAATCTCTCACCGCCGCAACCTTGGCCGGATCAGGGGCGACGGAGTTGGAGGAGATTATGAACCCCAGGAAGGACAAAGAAGTGCGGTGGAACTCGCACTTCTCGCCCTTCACAAACAGCTGGTTCTCCAACAACTGCTGTAGGACCTGACGTACATGCTTGACATGGGTCTCAGGATCCGGAGAAAAAATGAGTATATCGTCTAGATATACGAAGACAAACCGATGCAGGAAGTCCCGCAAGATGTCATTAACCAACGCTTGGAACGTCGCGGGCGCATTGGTGAGGCCGAACGGCATGACCAGGTACTCAAAGTGACCTAACGGGGTGTTAAATGCCGTCTTCCACTCGTCTCCCTCCCGGATCCGAACCAGGTGATAAGCATTCCAAAGATCCAATTTTGTGAAAATTTGGGCTCCATGCAAGGGCGTGAACACTGAATCCAACAGAGGTAACGGGTATCGGTTGCGAACCGTAATCTCATTCAGCCCTCTGTAATCGATGCATGGACGGAGTCCGCTGTCCTTCTTGCCCACAAAAAAGAAACCAGCACCCATCGGGGAGGTGGAGTTCCGGATCAACCCGGCAGCTAACGAGTCCCAGATGTAGGTCTCCATTGATTCGCGTTCCGGACGTGAGAGGTTGTACAGCCTGCTGGACGGGTACTCAGCGCCCGGTATCAAATCAATTGCACAATCGTACGGACAGTGCGGGGGCAGCGTGAGTGCCAGATCCTTGCTGAAGACGTCAGCATGGTCATGGTACTTGGCTGGCACCGCTGCCAGATTGGGGGGAACTAAAACCTCCTCCTTAGCTGTCACACCGGGTGGAACCGAGGATCCTAAACACTCCCGGTGGCAGGTTTAAGCTCCACTGAACCACAACCCCAGACGGCCAATCAATCTGGGGATTGTGTTTTAACACCCATGGAAAACCCAAAATCACTCAGGAGGTAGAAGGTGTTACATAAAACACAATCTCCTCCCTGTGATTTCCAGACGCAACCAATGTCACTGGCTGTGTCTGGTGTGTGATTAGTGGAAGAAGGGTGCCATCTAGTGCCCGCACTGACAATGGTGACGGTAAGGCCACTAGAGGGAGCGCATCCTCCTTTGCCCATCTGCTATCCAGCAGATTCCCCTCCGACCCCGTGTCCACCAGTGCTGGGGCGTGAAGGGTTAGATCCCCACTCAGGATCGTGACTGGGATACGTGCAGATTTTCGGGGTCTCCCCGCGTGGGTATTGTGACCCACCCTTAGCCCAGCCTCTAAGGACGAGTGCTGCTGTTTTGACCGTTTGGGGCATTCTCTCTGTGTGTGCTCAGTTGAGCTGCAGAGAAAACACTCCCCACGGATCAGCCTCCTTTGTCTCTGATCTGATCGCCTTTTGGCCCTGCTCGTCTCCATAGCAACGTCAGCAGGGGGAGCTGTCGTCACGTGGAGTGCCCTGGCTGTGGAGCGTGGGGAAGTCGGCTCCCTTTCGGACCCGGGAGGAAGAGGGACGGCTTGTGCCTGACCATGCCCTTCGTCTCGCTCCCGTCGGTGTTCTGTTAATCGGTTGTCTAACCGTATAACCAGGTCGATAAGCCCGTCTAAATCCCGCGGCTCGTCCTTCGCCACCAGGTGCTCCTTAAGGACCAGAGACAGTCCGTTTACAAAGGCGGCACGGAGCGCAACAGCATTCCAGCCGGCTCGCGCTGCCGCGATGCGGAAGTCGACTGCATACTTAGCTGCGCTCCGACACCCCTGTCTTATCGACAGCAGCACGCTTGAAGTGGTCTCGCCTCTATGAGGGTGGTCGAACACCTGTCGGAACTCCCTCACAAACTCAGTGTAAATCATTAGGAGCCGTGAATTCTGCTCCCAGAGTGCCGTAGCCCAGGCGCGTGCCTCTCCTCGAAGCAAATTTATAACGTAAGCCACCCGGCTAGCGTCTGACGCGTACATGACGGGACGCTGTGAAAAGACGAGCGAGCACTGCATCAAGAAGTCCGAGCACGTCTCCACACAGCCTCTGTACGGCTCCGGAGGGCTTATGTATGCTTCAGGGGAAGGTGGGGGGGTTCGTTGAACGACCAGTGGAATGTCTGTCTCTGGCATTCGGTCAGGAGGAGGAGGTGCTGCAGCAGCGCCCTGAGCATGCGCTTCCACCTGGGCGGTGAGAGCCTCCATCCTTCGATTGAGAACAATGCTCTGCTCGGTAACTAAGTCCAACCGAGCAGTAAAAGCGGTTAAGATGTGCTGCAGCTTACCTAACACGCCTCCACACAACACATAGTGTGAAGTGTGGACAATGTGTGGACGAAAACAGCAAAACAGCGCAAAAAATAGTTTGAAATTAGCGCGCCATGAAACATCGTGCCGATGAGCAGGTTTGCACGATGCCAGCGCGACGGTTCGTGCACGCGACGGTGTCTGCATTGTGTTCCATGGGATGAGCTGCACCATATCGCGGTGCTGACTTAGAGGAAAATGAAATAAAAAACAGCTGTATAATTAGTGAATATATAATATATAATATAATATAATATAATAGGGTTGATATAAATAATACACAAAGGGGGACGCAATACAGAACTCCGCAGTTAAATAACCCTGGTTTAAAAAACAAAACCAAAAAAACACAACATTCACAGGATTTGAACCTGTGCATCCTAATTACAAAACAGCAACTCTACCACTGCTTTGTGAAAGGGGCATGAAATGGCTAAAATCAAGCAGACAAATGTATTTTCTCAAAAAAAGAAAAAAAAGCACTGTGATAACTGACCAAACAGCATTTGCTACAGCGTATTTCTGCTGATATGTGACTGAAAGTGGTGTATTTGTCATACTGTTGGCCTGTCATATGGTCCTGCGGTGCCCCGCTCACTTTCCTGTCAGACAAACATGACATTCAGATCGCCTGCTGCATGTCCACATAAACTGACGGTCCATTCCAGCTTGACCTGTCAGTGTGCACGCTCTCTAGACCGTCGCAAGCGATATGTTTTTACGTTTTCTATGTGAGTACAGCAAGCGCACACACACCCGCTTGTCTGTCCAGGACATCCAGATGTCCAGGTCCAGAGATGTCAACAACTGCCGCGCCCCCTGTCCATTCAGCGCACAGACCAAAGTGTCCCTCTGTGATCAGATGAGATGTGCCTTGCCTGGGGGGGGGGGCACAAACCACACGCATGCACGTGTTGGGGGGATCAGGGGAGCGAGTGACACACTCACACACACACACGTTGTGGGGGGAGCTGACGGCACACCACATCTCGACAACTCCACAGTTGTGTGGATCTTTGACAAATTTCACTCCCACTGCGACAGTGGTCATCTGCAGACTGCTGTCGTGCCAAGAGTGCGACTGACCACACATTTTCTAAGTGCCACGTGAGCGGTGTTAGGTGTTCGTGCGTGTCACCTGGAATTTGGCCGGCAGCTGCCGTGAGACTGTGTGATGGGTTCGCACAGCACACACTCTGTCTTTCAGGCACTTGTGTTGACAAATAGTTGTAGTAACAGGTGTATGAGGTGTTGGAGACAGGGACGACATTACATGGTTTGCACACGATTCCTACGTTATGTGCACTAAGTGTGCACTTCACCCAAACTTCACCAGTGTGTGAAGGGGCCCTTAAGGCATGCAACAGTAGGGGGTTCATTGTTGTTGCATTTTTTTCCCCCAACATTTTCCACACATTCTCTATCGGGAATAGTTAAGGACTGCAGGCAGGCCAGTACAGTATCTGTAACCTCTTCTTCCACAGTGACAGCTTTTATAATGTTTGCAGACTAGGTTAGATTGGAAACAATGCATGGACATCCCTGGAAATGATGCCTTGAAGGCAGCATATTGTTGTGTGGGCCGCTGAAGAGGAGGTACTGCTGGCCCACCACCACCAGAGGGCGCCCTGCTTAGAGTGCGGGCTCCAAGCACGAGAGGGCGCCAGGCCCAGAGGAAGTGACAGCTGTCACTCATCACACCAGCTGTCACTCATCTACACCAGTACTTAAGCCGGACTGCAACTCCACCTCCCCGCCGAGAAATCGACTACCGAGAGGTAATTTCTCTGCTGACTCATATCGTTGAGTACTTTCTGAACTTCTGTTGCAGCCGGTATCCTGTGGTGTTGGCCCTTATCTGGGGAATTGGCGTGTGGCGTGACGACGACGACTGCGCCACAGATAAGTGGTTAAACAAGGAGCTGCACGAGTGTGTGATTCGGAGGTGGAGGTCCTCCTCCTGACTGTGTACAGACTGTAGACCACTGAGTGTAAGGACTTACACTCATTCATCTTGTCTCTGCTTTTTGCCAGCAGTACCAGGTTCGACAGCCGAAGACAGAGGTCACCTGGGGACTCGGGACTTGGCGGCTCCGGTGTTCTTCAGACCGTTGGTGGTGGAGGCCGTGTGGGACGCGGCCTCTCTCTCTCGGGGTCTTCTATCTTCGAGCCTGCCCACACGTCACCTGGTGTTAATTGACTTTGCAATTTCTGTATATTTAGTTGTGTATTGTCACAACATTAAATTGTTACCTTTTGGCTTACTCATTGTCCGTTCATTTGCGCCCCCTGTTGTGGGTCCGTGCTACGACACCTTCCCAACACATATTACTCTGAGATCTCAATGTACTGCATTAAGGCTGCCATCACACAAATGCAATTTACCTTTTCCAAAGGCACTACCAAATTCCCATTCCATGACAGACCCAGGCTTTTGAACTTACTGCTAAATCTTCCAACAAATATCTTGAATACTGATTCGTCTGACCACAATAGAAATTTACTCTGTGTGATGGTCCTAAGCAGATGCCTCAGAGCCCAGAGAAGTTGACGACACTTCTGGACAAGGTTACCATAAGTCTTTGTTTGCATGGTTTAAGTGGCATTTGTGAATGTAACTGCTTATCGTGGTGCTTGACAAAGTGCTTCTTCAAGTCTTCCCCAAGTCATCCCTTACCTATGTGGTTATATCAGCTATTGATGAATGGTGGTTCTTGATGCAGTGCTGTCTGAGGGATTGGAGATCATAGGTATTCATGACAAGTTGTACAAGACGTTACTAGGTAACGTGCTGCACATCCTTTCCAGCTCAGTCCCTTTGTCTGGCCAATCAATACAAGTCCTACTTTCCTTCCTTACTGTTTAAGGATGCAGATGGTAATGTGCTGACAACCGAGAAGAGTGTGTTGGGAAGGTGGAGTGAATATTTTGAGCAGCTGATGAATGAAGAAAATGAGAGAGAGAAAAGGCTGGATGACATGGAGAGAGTAAATCAGGAACTGCAAGAAATTAGTAAAGATAAAATGATGGCAACTATGAAGAGGATAAAGAATCGGCAGTCGGTCCAGATGATATTCTAGTAGAGGCAACAAAATGTCTAGGAGAGATGTCAGTGGAGTTTCTAACCAGAGTGTTTAGTAAAATCTTGGAAATTCAGAGGATGGCTGAGGAGTTGCGACAAAGTGTGCTGGTTCATATTTTTAAGAACAAGGGTGATGTGCAGAGCTGCAGTAACTACAGAGGCATAAAGGTGATCAGCCACAGCATGAAGATATGGGAAAGAGTAGTAGAAGCTGGACTTAAAAAA
This sequence comes from Thalassophryne amazonica, assembly GCF_902500255.1. NCBI lineage: Eukaryota > Metazoa > Chordata > Actinopteri > Batrachoidiformes > Batrachoididae > Thalassophryne > Thalassophryne amazonica. The sequence goes on from NC_047118.1 coordinate 57,178,267, forward strand.
CAGGTGAACATCTGTGAGCAGCAGTATAGTTTCATGCCAAGAAAGAGCACCACAATGCGATATTTGCTCTGAGAGCACTGATGGAGAAGTATACAGAAGGCCAGAAGGAACTGCATTGTGTGTTTGCATGTCTACAGTGCCTCCAAAATGTATTCACAGCACTGCACTTTTTCCACATTTTTTATGTTACAGCCTTATTAGAAAATGGATGTAATTAATTTTTTCCTCAAAATATTACACACAGTACCCATAATGACAATGTAAAAAAATGTTTTGTGAGATTTTGGCAAATTTATTAAAAATAAAAATCTAAGGAATCACCTGTACATAAGTATTCACAGCCTTTGCCATGAAGCTCAAAATTGAGTTCAGGTGCATCCTCTTTCCACTGATCATCCATGAGATCTTTCCACAGCTTAATTAGTGTCTGAAGGTCCGCTGAAGGTGAAGGACCTTCAGCGTGCACTGGGGCGGTTTTCAGCCGAGTGTGATGCGTCCGGGATGAAAATCAGCACTTCCAAATCCGAGGCCATGGTTCTCGACCGGAAAAAGATGCTTTGCCCTCTTCAGGTCGGTGGAGTGCCCTTGCCTGTGGAGGAGTTTAAGTATCTTGGGGTCTTGTTCACGAGTGAGGGACAGATGGAGCGTGAGATTGACACACGGATCGGTGCAGCATCTGCAGTGATGCGGTCACTGTATCGGACTGTTGTGGCGAAGAGAGAGCTGAGTAGGGGGGCAAAGCTCTTGATTTACCGATCGATCTACGTTCTGATCCTCACCTATGGTCATGAGATTTGACTCATGACCGAAAGAACAAGATCGCGAGTACAAGCAGCTGAGATGAGTTTCCTCTGCAGGGTGGCTGGGCGCTCCCTTAGAGATAGGTTAAGGAGCTCGGTCACTCGGGAGGAGCTCGGAGTCGAGCCGCTGCTCCTCCACATCAAAAGGAGCCAGTTGAGGTGGCTCGGGCATCTTTCCGGATGCCCCCTGGACGCCTCACTGGAGAGGTGTTCCGGGCATGTCCCATCGGGAGGAGGCCCCGGGGAAGACCCAGGACATGCTGGAGGGACTACGTCTCGCAGCTGGCTTGGGAACGTCTTGGGGTTCACCCGGAGGAGCTGGGGGAGGTGTGTGTGGATCGGAAGGTCTGGGCGGCTTTGCTTGAGCTGCTGCCCCCGCGACCTGACTCCAGATAAAGCAGAAGAAAATGGATGGATGGATGGATAATTAGTGTTTGCCTAGGGTAAATTCACTTGATTGGACATGATATGGAAAGGCACACACGTGTGTAAATATAAAGTCCCGCAGTTGACAGTGCACTTCAGAGCACAAACCAAGCATGAAGTCAAAGGAATTGTCTGTAGACCTCCGAGACAAGATTGTCTCGAGGCAGAAAGATCCATCATCCGTAAATGGAAGAAGTTCGGATCCACCAGGACTCTTCCTAGAGCTCCACATGTCTAAACTGAGCAATTAAGGGAGAAGGGAGGTGACCAACAACTTAAAGGTCACTCTGTCAGAGCTCCAGCATTCAGCTGTGGTGAGAGGAGAACCTTTCAGAAGAACAACCATCTATGTGCAATCCACCAATCAGGCCTGTATGGTAAAAGGCACATGGCAGCCCAACTGAAGTTTTCCAAAATGTACCTGAAGGACTCTTAGATCATGAGAAAATTCTCTGGATTGATGACAGAAACACTGAACTTTTTTGTGAATGCCAGACATTAGGTTTGGAGGAAATGAGGCACCACACATCAACTAGCGACTACCATCCCTACATTGAATTACGATGGTGGCAGCATCTTGCTGGGGAAATGTTTTTCTGTGGCAGGAATGGGAAGACTCATCAGAATTGCGGGAAAGATGAATGCAACAATGTACAGAGGCATCCAGAGCACTCTTGACCTCAGACTGGGCCGATGGTTCATCTTTCAGCAAGACAATGATCCTAAGCACACAGACAAGATATCAAAGGAGTGGCTTCAGGACAGCTCTGGATGTTCTTGAGTGGCTCAGCCAGAGCAAAGGGTGTGAATACTTATGTACACATGATTCATTAGTTTTTTGTTTATAATAACTTTGAAAACATTAAAATAAACAAAAACTTTTTTCATCTTGTCATTGTGGGGTGTTGTGAGTAGAATTTTGAGGGGAAAAATTAATTTACTCCATTTTGGAATAAGGCAGGAACATAAAAAATGGCGGAAACGTGAAGCGCTGTGAATACTTGCTGGAATGCTTTATACCCCTCTTCCACAGAGCACCTCTCCTTCTTGTTTCATCCTGAATAACAAATAAGGGTGCGTTTTGATGCATCATAGTGCACAAACTCAGTATTCGCAGTAATTAAAATTTTGAAATCGGGGTGAAATTTTTGAGCTGTTCAAAATTTTTATCCTGATTCTCCAAATTGCATTATTATGTGGTCACCTCCAGCTGTTCCTTGTCTTAACAGTTTCGATCATGTTCAGATATCTTTAAACGGGCTCGTCCTAGTGAATACAGTTTGAAACTTGTTTGATTGTGTTCCACCCGGGGTCAAAATTTGAAGCAAAAGTAATGTTGTTGCATTTCTGGCTTTGCCTCCAGGCTCATGAAGGCACAGCTTTCCTTTAATTTTTCAAACGGGTTGTCAGGTATGGACTTTTAAGCTAGGTAGTTGCCAGGTCTTCACTTTATAAGCCAGCATGATAGGTGGCAGGCCGGCGTAAGACGTTTCGTCCTGTTTTTGGACTTTCTCTGGATTGTGAGTTTTGTAATGGAATGTGCCCTGTGGAATAGGAGTATTACAGAAAGCTTATGACAGGGCACCAAGAGAAGAGTTGTGGTCCTGTATGAGGAAGTCTGAAGTGGCAGAGAAGTATGCGAGTGTAGTGCAGGATATGTACAAGGATAGTGTGACAGCAGTGAGATGTGCAGTAGGAATGACAGACTCATTCAAGGTGGAGGTGGGATTACCCCAAGGATCAGCTCTGAGTCCTTTCTTGTTTGCAGTGGTGATGAGAGGTTGACTGATGAGATCAGACAGGAGTCTCCATGGACTATGATGTTTACAGATGACATTGTGATATGTAGTGAGGGGAGAGAGCAGGTTGAGTCTAGACTGGAAATGTGGAGATTCACTCTGGAGAGAAGGGGGATATATGTCAGTTTGAGCAAGACTGAGTACATGTGAGTGAATGAGGGGAAGCCCAGTGAAATAGTGTGGCTGCAAAGAGTGGAGTTGGTAAATGGTGAATGAGTTTAAATACTTGGGGTCAACTGTCCAAAGTAATGGAAAGTGTGGTAGAGAGGTGAAGAAGAGAGTGCAGGCAGGGTGGAGTGGGTGGAGAAAGGTGGCAGGAGTGATTTGTGACCAAAGTATATCTGCAAGAGTGAAGGGGAAAGTTTACAAGACAGTGGTGAGACCAGCTATGTTGTACGGCTTAAGCCTGGTTCACACGACAGGATTTTAAAATTATCTTTAGGTTTCCAAAACCTGAGAGACCACACACGTGGAGAAAAGAAATCATAGCTCTAACAGGTTTGGTCGTACAGTGTGTGGTGTTCAGCCACACGGGGAAGTCAACAACACCACACACAACCAGATTTCACACACGAACATTCCCAGGTCAGACAGGAAATCTCGCAAAATCTCTCGAGATTAAACGTGACTTCAGAGTAAACAAACAAACATACTTTGTGGACTTTTTGCAACAGAGGAAACAAACAGTACAAAAAGAAAAAGAAAAGGCATTCTTTAAAGGAGTGGAGACAGCATGAACACCGGACTCTCTGGTAAGTCAGAACAGCTGTTTTGATTTTATTTTCCGCTGTGTGCATCCGTCACCTTGCTTTCTGATTGGCTGCATGTCACATTCAGCAGGCTCCGTGCTCGTTTGTGGTCGGAGGACACCACACACATTGCGATATCGGGCCAAGACAATCCAACATGTTGAATATTCCCAATTTGCGATCGGAGTGCTCCTGATGTCCTTCCGAGCAGATCAGAGCGCTAGTAACACACCACACACGGCAGGACTATCTGATAAGATTATCTTTAGCATCATCACGATTGTTGGGGTGTCCTTAAGATTGTCGGAGGGAGAAGATCAGGTCAAATATTGGCCTAATTATCCAGCCGTGTGAACCAGGCATTAAAGACGGAGGCAAAGCTGAAGATGTGATTCTGATTAGGAGTGAAGAGAATGGACAAGATTAGGAATAAACATATTAGAGGGACAGCTCAGGTTTGGAGACAAAGTCAGAGAGATGAGATAGAGATGGTCTGGACATGTGCAGAGGAGGGACCCAGGGTATATAGGGAGAAGAGTGATGAGGATGGAGCCACCAGGCAGGAGGAGAAGAGGGAGGCCAAAGAGGAGGTTTATGGATGTGCTGAGGGAGGACATACAGGTGGTTTGTGTGACAGAGGAAGATACAGAGGACAGGGTGAGATGGAAACGACTGATCTGCTGTGGAGACCCCTAACGGGAACAGCCGAAAGCAGGAGAAGAAGTGGCATGCAGGAAACGTTACCAGCCCACAACTTTACAAGATGGCTGGAAGACGTCTCAGTGACCAAGGAATCCCGACAAACAAATACCCAGAGACCAACCACCCCAAAAGCCCCACATGTATATTTATGACTTGGTTGCATGAAAAAGTCATGGGATATCTGGTTGAAGCAAGCACAGGAAGGCCCATGCAGGAGAGGAGCAGCCGCCCCAGGGCCACCAAAAACCCCAGTGGCCTTCTTGCCATCAGATTCCTAGGGAGTAGACACCCAGCAGAGAGCTCACAGACAGTCACAGAGCGCTCCCCCCCTGACAGCCAATACCCTGTTAGGGCACCAGAGGCACTCTGTGATGTCTTTGATTAAAATCCACATGACTGGCTGGGTGGAGATTCATGCAGCATGAGCAACATAAAAAGTGATGTACTGTCACCTCATCTTCCCTCTGAGATGCAGCTGGTTTTTCTCAGAATGACTTCGGAAGATCAGCTGTGCTGCAAGTGCGAGCATAGTTCTGACATCTTTACAGCTGCGTTTAAAACAGATGGATTGACTGCACAACTGGGGAGTGGGCAGTGAGGACAACATATGCAGCAGCGGCAGCAGCATAGCATCGCTTTTTGATCAGTTGCTGGAGCAGTCTGACACCAGCGCCATACATTTCTTTCAGCGTTCCGCACAGTGCACATTACTGCTCATTTACACAGTCAGCTTCAATCGCCCAGCTGATTTACAATCTCCCGTGCGGAGCTAAAACAGAGCGAAGCCACAGTGTTAGTTCATAATGCAGTGACTGTGGGCTCTCATGTGAGTCCTGAAAGGCATTTGTCTTCCGCTTCTCATTATAGCATGTGCAAGCATACAGAAGCACATAGCAAGAAAGACGGCACACGGTGCATAAACTGAGCCGCGGAACAGGTGGAGTGCTGTGGAACTGTAAAGGTACTTGATGGTCTGCAGGGAAGAGAGGGGAGGAACTCGTTTTCATTTAATGACAAGCTGTGCGATGTGGATGAACACAGAACAATCTAACAACACTGACTTCCACACTGCAGAAGAGGGA